>NC_080380.1:140276142-140581179 GCF_014773155.1 Arachis stenosperma | reverse complement strand
TGAAGGTTTGGACTTCCACTAAGCTTACTCCATCTTTGTGGTGGAAAGAACTTTGCCAAGAAGGCATTGACTAGCTTTTCCCAAGAGTCCAGGCTTTCTTTAGGTTGAGAGTCCAACCATATTCTAGCTCTGTCTCTTACAGCAAAAGGGAATAGCATCAGTCTATAGACCTCAGGGTCTACCCCATTAGTCTTGACTGTGTCACAGATTTGCAAGAATTCAGCTAAGAACTGATGAGGATCTTCCATTGGAAGTCCATGGAACTTGCAATTCTGTTGCATTAGAGAAACTATTGAGGCTTAAGCTCAAAGTTGTTGCTCCAATGGCAGGGATAGATGCTTCTCCCATAGAAGTCGGGAGTAGGTGCAGTAAAGTCACCCAGCACCTTCCTTGCATTGTTGGCATTGTTGTTGTTTTCGGCTGCCATGTGTTCTTCTTCCTTGAAGAATTCGGTCAGGTCCTCTAAAGAAGTTGTGCTTTGGCTTCTCTTAGCTTTCTCTTCAAGGTCCTTTCAGGTTCAGGATCAACTTCAACAAGAATGCCTTTGTCTCTGTTCCTGCTCATATGAAAGAGAAGAGAACAAGAAAATATGGAATCCTCTATGTCACCGTATAGAGATTCCTTGAGGTGTCAGAGGAAAAGAAAAATAGAAAGAAGAAGGAGAAGAAGAATTCGAACTTTAATTAGATAAGGTTCGAATTGTGCATTGAAAAGGAGTAGTACTCCATAAATAGAAGGATGTGGAAGGAGGGAAGAGAATTTTCGAAAATTCAATTAAAAAGATGTTGATAATTTTCGAAAATTGAAAGTGGAACAGAAATCAAGTGATTTTGAAAAAGATTTGAAATTAGAAATCAAAAGATTTGATTGAAAACTATTTTGAAAAAGATGTGGTTGAGAGGATATGATTGGTTTTTAAAAAAAAATGTGATTGAGAAGACATGATTTGAAAACAATTTTAAAAGATATGTTTGAAATAATGTTAAAAGATTTGATTTTGAAAATTAGTGACTTGCCTAACAAGATAAGATATGATTCAAACATTAAACCTTTCTCAACAGAAAAGGCAACAAATTTGAGATGTTCAATCAATCATTAATGTTAGTAAGTATCTTTGAAAAAGGAAAGAAATTGATTTGAAAACATTTGATTGAAAAGATATGATTTGAAAAAGATTTGATTTTGAAAAAACTTTGAAAACTTGAAAAAAAATTGATTTGAAAACAAAATTCTCCCCTAGCACCATCCTGGCGTTAAACGCCCAGAATGGTATACATTCTGGCGTTTAACGCCCAAAATGCACCCTTTTTGGGCGTTAAACGCCCAACCAGGTACCCTGGCTGGCGTTTAAACGCCAGTCTGTCTTCTTCACTGGGCATTTTTGAATGCTCAGCTTTTTCTGTATAATTCCTCTGCAGTATGTTCTGGATCTTCAATTCTTGGTATCATTGACTTGAAAAGACACAAATTAAAAATATTTTGGATTTTTAATAATCAAGATGCAATAAGAATCAAATAACAATGCATGCAAGCCACCAAACTTAGCAGTTGTATACTACTGACACTAACATATGAGAATGCATATGAGACACACAAAATACTTCAAGTCAATAGAATTTAGAGATTAGAACACAAAAATCATCAAGAATTACTTGAGGATCCATAAGACACATGAATGAATGCATGCAATTGACACCAAACTTAAGATGAGACACTAGACTTAAGCAAGAAACATCAAATATTTTTGGTTTTTATGATTTTGTAATTTTTTTTTTGTATTTTCGAAAATTAAGTGGAAAAAGATATCAAAATTCTTAATGAGAATTCCAGGAATCAGTGCAATGCTAGTCTAAGACTCCGGTCCAGGAATTAGACATGGCTTCACAGCCAGCCAAGCTTTCAAGAAAGCTTCGGTCCAAAACACTAGACATGACCAAAGGTCAGCCAAGCCTTAGCAGATCACTGCTCCAAAAGCAAAATTGATGAAAATCAACAAACTCTTGTGGTGATAAGTTGAAACCTCGGTCCAATCAGATTAGACAGGCTTCTCAGCCAGCCAGATTTCAACAATCATCATGAAACTCTAGAATTCATCTTCAAGAATTTCGAAAAAAATAAATACCTAATCTAAGCAACAAGATGAACCGTCAGTTGTCCAAACTAGAACAATCCCAGGCATTGTTACCAAAAGCTTGCTCAAACTTGAACAATCCCCGGCAACGGCGCCAAAACTTGGTGCGCGAAATTGTGAACAATACTTTCACAACTCTCATAATCCCCGGTCATGAACTCCAAAAACTTGGTAGTTCAATTCCATGGCATTACACAACTTCGCACAACTAACCAGCAAGTGCACTGGGTCGTCCAAGTAATACCTTACGTGAGTAAGGGTCGATCCCACGGAGATTGTTAGCATTGAAGCAAGCTATGGTCATCTTGTAAATCTTAGTCAGGCAAACTCAAATGTATATGATGAGAAAAAATAACATAAAAGATAAAGATAGTGATACTTATGTAATTCATTGGTAGGAACTTCAGATAAGCGTATGAAGATGCCTTCCCTTCCGTCTCTCTGCTTTCCTACTGCCTTCATCCAATCCTTCTTACTCCTTTCCATGGCAAGCTTGTGTAGGGTTTCACCATTGTCAGTGGCTACCTCCCATCCTCTCATTGAAAACGATTGCATATGCTCTGGTCACAGCATAGCGGAATTCATCTGTCGGTTCTCAATCAGGCCGGAATAGAGTCCAGTGATTCTTTTGCGTCTGTCACTAACGCCCCGCCCTCAGGAGTTTGAAGCACGTCACAGTCATTCAGTCATTGAATCCTACTCAGAATACCACAGACAAGGTTAGACCTTCCGGATTCTCATGAATGCTGCCATCAGTTCTCGCCTATACCACGAAAACTCTGATCTCACGGAATGGTTGGCTCGTTTGTCAGGCGAGCACTCGGTTGTCAGGCAATCAACCATGCATCGTGCAATCAGGAATCCAAGAGATATTCACTAAGCCTCAGATGCTTGTAGAACAAGAGTGGTTGTCAGTCACTTTGTTCGTGAGTGAGAATGGTGATGGGCGTCAATCATCACCTTCATCAAGTTGAAGAACAAGTGATATCTTGGACAAAGAACAAGCGGAATTGAATAGAAGAACAATAGTAATTGCATTAATACTCGAGGTACAGCAGAGCTCCACACCTTAATCTATGGCGTGTAGAAACTCCACCGTTGAAAATACATAAGCATAAGGTCTAGGCATGGCCGAATGGCCAGCCTCCCAATGTGATCAAAAGATCTCAAGAAAAAGGTTCCAAAGATCCGAAGATTTTCTATACAATAGTAAAAGGTCCTACTTATAGAAAACTAGTAGCCTAAGGTGTACAGAAATGAGTAAATGACATAAAAATCCACTTCCGGGCCCACTTGGTGTGTGCTTGGGCTGAGCAATGAAGCATTTTTCGTGCAGAGACTCTTCTTGGAGTTAAACGCCAGCTTTGGTGCCAGTTTGGGCGTTTAACTCCCATTTGGGTGCCAGTTCCAGCGTTTAACGCTGGGATTTCTTGAGGTGAATTTGAACGCCGGTTTGGGCCATCAAATCTTGGGCAAAGTATGGACTATCATATATTGCTGGAAAGCCCAGGATGTCTACTTTCCAACGCCGTTGAGAGCGCGCCAATTGGGCTTCTATAGCTCCAGAAAATGCACTTCGAGTGCAGGGAGGTCAGAATCCAACAGCATCTGCAGTCCTTTTTGGTCTCTGAATCAGATTTTTGCTCAGGTCCCTCAATTTCAGCCAGAAAATACCTGAAATCACAGAAAAACACACAAACTCATAGTAAAGTCCAGAAAAGTGAATTTTAATTAAAAACTAATAAAATATAAAAAAACTAACTAAAAGATACTAAAAACATACTAAAAACAATGCCAAAAGCATACAAATTATCCGCTCATCACAACACCAAACTTAAATTATTGCTTGTCCCCAAGCAACTGAAGATCAATAAGATAAAAAGAAGAGAATATGCAATGAACTCCAAAAACATATGAAGATCAGTATTAATTAGATGAGCGGGGCTTTTAGCTTTTTGCCTCTGAATAGTTTTGGCATCTCACTCTATCCTTTGAAATTCAGAATGATTGGCTTCTTTAGGAACTTAGAATCCAGATAGTGTTAATGATTCTCCTAGTAAAGTATGATGATTCTTGAACATAGCTATTTATTGAGTTTTGGCTGTGGCCTAAAGCACTCTGTCTTCCAGTATTACCACCGGATACATACATGCCACAGACACATAATTGGGTGAACCTTTTCAGATTGTGACTCAGCTTTGCTAAAGTCCCCAATTAGAGGTGTCCAGGGTTCTTAAGCACACTCTTTTTGCCTTGGATCACAACTTTATTTCTTTCTTTTTCTTTTTTTTTTTTCAATTTTTTTCGGTTTTTTTTTTTTTTTTTTTTTGCTTCAAGAATCATTTTTATGATTTTTCAGATCCTCAGTAACATGTCTCCTTTTTCATCATTCTTTTAAGAGCCAACATTCATGAACCACAAATTCAAGATACATATGCACTGTTTAAGCATACATTCAGAAGACAAAAGTAATGCCACCACATCAAAGTAATTAAACTGTTATAAAATTCAAAATTCATGCAATTCTTCCATTTTCAATTTAGCACGTTTTTATTCAAGAAAGGTGATGGATTCATAGGACATTCATAACTTTAAGGCATAGACACTAAGACACTAATGATCACAAGACACAAACATGGATAAACATAAAGCATAAAATTCGAAAAACAGAAGAATAAAGAACAAGGAAATCAAGGAACGGGTCCACCTTAGTGATGGCGGCTCTTCCTTCCTCTTGAAGGTCCTATGGAGTGCTTGAGCTCCTCAATGTCTCTTCCTTGTCTTTGTTGCTCCTCCCTCATGATTCTTTGGTCTTCTCTAATTTCATGAAGGATGATGGAGTGTTCTTGATGCTCCATCCTTAAGTGTCCCATGTTGGAACTCAACTCTCCTAGGGAGGTGTTTAGTTGCTCCCAATAGTTTTGTGGAGGAAAGTGCATCCCTTGGGGAATCTCAGGGATCTCATGATGAGTGGGATCTCTTGTGTACTCCATCCTTTTCTTGGTGATGGGCTTGTCCTCATCAATGGAGATGTCTCCCTCTATGTCAACTCCAACTGAATAACAGAGGTGACATATGAGATGAGGAAAGGCTAACCTTGCCAAGGTGGAGGTCTTGTCCGCCACCTTATAGAGTTCTTGGGCTATAACCTCATGAACCTCTATTTCTTCTCCAATCATGATGCTATGGATCATGATAGCCCGGTCTATGGTAACTTCGGACCGGTTGCTAGTGGGAATGATTGAGCGTTGTATGAACTCTAACCATCCTCTAGCCACGGGCTTGAGGTCATGCCTTCTCAATTGAACCGGCTTTCCTCTTGAATCTTGCTTCCACTGTGCGCCCTCTTCACATATGATTGTGAGGACTTGGTCCAACCTTTGATCAAAGTTGACCCTTCTAGTGTAAGGATGTTCATCTCCTTGCATCATAGGCAAGTTGAACGCCACCCTCACACTTTCCGGACTAAAATCCAAGTATTTCCCCCGAACCATAGTGAGATAATTCTTTGGATTCGGGTTCACACTTTGGTCATGGTTCTTGGTGATCCATGCATTGGCATAGAACTCTTGAACCATCAAGATTCCGACTTGTTGAATGGGGTTGGTAAGAACTTCCCAACCTCTTCTTCGGATCTCATGGCGGATCTCCGGATATTCACCCTTTTTGAGTGAAAAGGGGACCTCGGGGATCACCTTCTTCAAGGCCACAACTTCATAGAAGTGGACTTGATGCACCCTTGAGAGGAATCTATCCATCTCCCATGACTCGGAGGTGGAAGCTTTTGCCTTCCCTTTCCTCTTTTTAGAGGTTTCTCCGGCCTTGGATGCCATAAATGGTTATGAAAAAGCAACGCTTTTACCACACCAAACTTAAAATGTTTGCTCGTCCTCGAGCAAAAAGAAGAAAGAAGAGAGTAGAAGAAGAAGAAATGAGGAGGAGGGAGATGGTGGTGTGTTCGGCCAAAGAAGGGGAGAAGTGGTGTTTAGGTTGTGTGAAAATGAAGAAGTAGGGTATTTATAGGAGAGAGGGGAGAAGGAGTTCGGCCAAGTATGGGTGGGTTTGGGAGGGAAAGTGGTTTGAATTTGAAGGGTGAGGTTGGTGGGGATTTATGAAGGATGGATGTGAGTGGTGAAGAGAAAGATGGGATTTGATAGGTGAAGGGTTTTTGGGGAAGAGGTGTTTGAGGTGATTGGTGAATGGGGGAAGAAGAGAGAGAGTGATGGTGGGGTGGGTGGGGGTCCTGTGGGGTCCACAGATCCTGTGGTGTCAAGGAAAAGTCATCCCTGCACCAAATGGCATCAAAATTCACGTTTTGAGCCATTTCTGGCGTTAAACGCCGGGCTGGTGCCCATTCCTGGCGTTTAACGCCAGGTTCTACCCCTTTTCTGGCGTTTAACGCCAGTCTGGTGCCCCTTTCTGGCGTTAAACGCCCAGATTGGTGCCAGACTGGGCGTTAAACGCCCAACTGCTAGGCTTACTGGCGTTTAAACGCCAGCAGCATCTTCCTCCAGGGTGTGCTGTTTTTCTTCCTGTTTTTCATTCTGTTTTGCTTTTTTCATTGTTTTGTGACTTCTTATGATCATCAACCTACAAAAAAGATAAAATAACAAAAGAAATAGTTAACTATAAAACATTGGGTTGCCTCCCAACAAGCGCTTCTTAATGTCATTAGCTTGACAGAGGACTCTCATGGAGCCTCAGAAATACTCAGAACCGTGTTGGAACCTCCCAACACCAAACTTAGAGTTTGAATGTGGGGGTTCAACACCAAACTTAGAGTTTGGTTGTGGCCTCCCAACACCAAACTTAGAGTTTGACTGTGGGGGCTCTGCTTGGCTCTATCTTGAGAGAAGCTCTTCATGCTTCCTCTCCATGATGACAGAGGGATATCCTTGAGCCTTAAACACAAAGGATTCTTCATTCACTTGAATGATCATTTCACCTCTATCAACATCAATCACAGCTTTTGCTGTGGCTAGGAAAGGTCTGCCAAGGATGATGGATTCATCCATGCATTTCCCAGTCTCTAGGACTATGAAATCAGTAGGGATGTAATGGTCTTCAATCTTCACCAAAACATTCTCTACAAGTCCATGAGCTTGTTTTCTTGAATTGTCTGCCATCTCTAATGAGACTCTTGCAGCTTGCACCTCAAAGATCCCTAATTTCTCCATTACAGAGAGGGGCATGAGGTTTACACTTGACCCTAAGTCACACAAGGCCTTCTTGAAGGTCATGGTGCCTATGGTACAAGGTATAGAAAACTTCCCAGGATCCTGCCTCTTTTGAGGTAATTTCTGCCTAGACAAGTCATCCAGTTCTTTGGTGAGCAAAGGGGGTTCATCCTCCCAAGTCTCATTTCCAAACAACTTGTCATTTAGCTTCATGATTGCTCCAAGGCATTTAGCAACTTGCTCTTCAGTGATATACTCATCCTCTTCAGAGGAAGAATACTCATCAGAGCTCATGAATGGCAGAAGTAAGTCCAATGGAATCTCTATGGTCTCATCTTGAGCCTCAGATTCCCATGGTTCCTCATTGAGGAACTCAGAGGAGATTGGTGCACGCCCATTGAGGTCTTCCTCAGTGGCGTCCACCTCCTCTCTTTCCTCTCCATATTCGGCCATGGTTATGGCTTTGCACTCTCCTTTTGGATTTTCTTCTGTATTACTTGGGAGAGTACTAGGAGGGAGTTCAGTAACTTTCTTACTCAGCTGACCCATTTGTCCTTCCAAATTCCTAATGGAGGACCTTGTTTCATTCATGAAACTTTGAGTGGTCTTTATTAGATCAGAGACCATTGTTGCTAAGTCAGAAGTACTCTGCTTAGAACTCTCTGTCTGTTGCTGAGAAGATGATGGAAAAGGCTTGTTATTGCCAAGCCTGTTTCTTCCACCATTATTATTGAAACCTTGTTGAGGTCTCTCTTGATTCTTCCATGAGAAATTTGGGTGATTTCTCCATGAAGAATTATAGGTGTTTCCATAGGGTTCTCCTAGGTAATTCACCTCTTCCATTGAAGGGTTCTCAGGATCATAAGCTTCTTCCTCAGATGAAGCTTCCTTAGTACTGCCAGGTGCATTTTGCATTCCAGACAGACTTTGAGAAATTAAATTGACTTGTTGAGTCAATATCTTATTCTGAGCCAGTATGGCATTCAGAGTGTCAATCTCAAGAACTCCTTTCTTCTGATTAGTCCCATTATTCACAGGGTTCCTTTCAGAAGTGTACATGAATTGGTTATTTGCAACCATTTCAATTAGCTCTTGAGCCTCTGTAGGCGTCTTCTTCAAGTGAAGAGATCCTCCAGCAGAGCTATCCAAAGACATCTTGGATAGTTCAGAGAGACCATCATAGAAAATACCTATGATGCTCCATTCAGAAAGCATGTCAGAAGGACATTTTCTGATCAATTGTTTGTATCTTTCCCAAGCTTCATAGAGGGATTCTCCATCCTTCTGTCTGAAGGTTTGGACTTCCACTCTAAGCTTACTCCATCTTTGTGGTGGAAAGAACTTTGCCAAGAAGGCATTGACTAGCTTTTCCCAAGAGTCCAGGCTTTCTTTAGGTTGAGAGTCCAACCATATTCTAGCTCTGTCTCTTACAGCAAAAGGGAATAGCATCAGT
Source organism: Arachis stenosperma (assembly GCF_014773155.1). Classification (NCBI taxonomy): domain Eukaryota; kingdom Viridiplantae; phylum Streptophyta; class Magnoliopsida; order Fabales; family Fabaceae; genus Arachis; species Arachis stenosperma. Next base: position 140,572,418 of record NC_080380.1, on the reverse strand, counting down.
CTATAGACCTCAGGGTCTACCCCATTAGTCTTGACTGTGTCACAGATTTGCAAGAATTCAGCTAAGAACTGATGAGGATCTTCCATTGGAAGTCCATGGAACTTGCAATTCTGTTGCATTAGAGAAACTAATTGAGGCTTAAGCTCAAAGTTGTTTGCTCCAATGGCAGGGATAGAGATGCTTCTCCCATAGAAGTCGGGAGTAGGTGCAGTAAAGTCACCCAGCACCTTCCTTGCATTGTTGGCATTGTTGTTGTTTTCGGCTGCCATGTGTTCTTCTTCCTTGAAGAATTCGGTCAGGTCCTCTAAAGAGAGTTGTGCTTTGGCTTCTCTTAGCTTTCTCTTCAAGGTCCTTTCAGGTTCAGGATCAACTTCAACAAGAATGCCTTTGTCTCTGTTCCTGCTCATATGAAAGAGAAGAGAACAAGAAAATATGGAATCCTCTATGTCACAGTATAGAGATTCCTTGAGGTGTCAGAGGAAAAGAAAAATAGAAAGAAGAAGGAGAAGAAGAATTCGAACTTTAATTAGATAAGGTTCGAATTGTGCATTGAAAAGGAGTAGTACTCCATAAATAGAAGGATGTGGGAAGGAGGGAAGAGAATTTTCGAAAATTCAATTAAAAAGATGTTGATAATTTTCGAAAATTGAAAGTGGAACAGAAATCAAGTGATTTTTGAAAAAGATTTTGAAATTAGAAATCAAAAAGATTTGATTGAAAACTATTTTGAAAAAGATGTGGTTGAGAGGATATGATTGGTTTTTAAAAAAAAATGTGATTGAGAAGACATGATTTGAAAACAATTTTAAAAGATATGTTTGAAAATAATGTTAAAAGATTTGATTTTGAAAATTAGTGACTTGCCTAACAAGATAAGATATGATTCAAACATTAAACCTTTCTCAACAGAAAAGGCAACAAATTTGAGATGTTCAATCAAATCATTAATTGTTAGTAAGTATCTTTGAAAAAGGAAAGAAATTGATTTTGAAAACATTTGATTGAAAAGATATGATTTGAAAAAGATTTGATTTTGAAAAACTTTGAAAACTTGAAAAAAAATTGATTTGAAAACAAAATTCTCCCCCTAGCACCATCCTGGCGTTAAACGCCCAGAATGGTATACATTCTGGCGTTTAACGCCCAAAATGCACCCTTTTTGGGCGTTAAACGCCCAACCAGGTACCCTGGCTGGCGTTTAAACGCCAGTCTGTCTTCTTCACTGGACATTTTTGAATGCTCAGCTTTTTCTGTATAATTCCTCTGCAGTATGTTCTGGATCTTCAATTCTTGGTATCATTGACTTGAAAAGACACAAATTAAAAATATTTTTGGATTTTTAATAATCAAGATGCAATAAGAATCAAATAACAATGCATGCAAGCCACCAAACTTAGCAGTTTGTATACTACTGACACTAACAATATGAGAATGCATATGAGACACACAAAATACTTCAAGTCAATAGAATTTAGAGATTAGAACACAAAAATCATCAAGAATTACTTGAGGATCCATAAGACACATGAATGAATGCATGCAATTGACACCAAACTTAAGATGAGACACTAGACTTAAGCAAGAAACATCAAATATTTTTGGTTTTTATGATTTTGTAATTTTTTTTGTATTTTTCGAAAATTAAGTGGAAAAAGATATCAAAATTCTTAATGAGAATTCCAGGAATCAGTGCAATGCTAGTCTAAGACTCCGGTCCAGGAATTAGACATGGCTTCACAGCCAGCCAAGCTTTCAAAGAAAGCTTCGGTCCAAAACACTAGACATGACCAAAGGTCAGCCAAGCCTTAGCAGATCACTGCTCCAAAAGCAAAATTGATGAAAATCAACAAACTCTTGTGGTGATAAGTTGAAACCTTGGTCCAATCAGATTAGACATGGCTTCTCAGCCAGCCAGATTTCAACAAATCATCATGAAACTCTAGAATTCATCTTCAAGAATTTCGAAAAAAATAAATACCTAATCTAAGCAACAAGATGAACCGTCAGTTGTCCAAACTAGAACAATCCCAGGCATTGTTACCAAAAGCTTGCTCAAAACTTGAACAATCCCCGGCAACGGCGCCAAAAACTTGGTGCGCGAAATTGTGAACAATACTTTTCACAACTCTCATAATCCCCGGTCATGAACTCCAAAAACTTGGTAGTTCAATTCCATGGCATTACACAACTTCGCACAACTAACCAGCAAGTGCACTGGGTCGTCCAAGTAATACCTTACGTGAGTAAGGGTCGATCCCACGGAGATTGTTAGCATTGAAGCAAGCTATGGTCATCTTGTAAATCTTAGTCAGGCAAACTCAAATGTATATGATGATGAACGAAAATAACATAAAAGATAAAGATAGTGATACTTATGTAATTCATTGGTAGGAACTTCAGATAAGCGTATGAAGATGCCTTCCCTTCCGTCTCTCTGCTTTCCTACTGCCTTCATCCAATCCTTCTTACTCCTTTCCATGGCAAGCTTGTGTAGGGTTTCACCATTGTCAGTGGCTACCTCCCATCCTCTCATTGAAAACGATTGCATATGCTCTGGTCACAGCATAGCGGAATTCATCTGTCGGTTCTCAATCAGGCCGGAATAGAATCCAGTGATTCTTTTGCGTCTGTCACTAACGCCCCGCCCTCAGGAGTTTGAAGCACGTCACAGTCATTCAGTCATTGAATCCTACTCAGAATACCACAGACAAGGTTAGACCTTCCGGATTCTCATGAATGCTGCCATCAGTTCTCGCCTATACCACGAAAACTCTGATCTCACGGAATGGTTGGCTCGTTTGTCAGGCGAGCACTCGGTTGTCAGGCGATCAACCATGCATCGTGCAATCAGGAATCCAAGAGATATTCACTAAGCCTCAGATGCTTGTAGAACAAGAGTGGTTGTCAGTCACTTTGTTCGTGAGTGAGAATGGTGATGGGCGTCAATCATCACCTTCATCAAGTTGAAGAACAAGTGATATCTTGGACAAAGAACAAGCGGAATTGAATAGAAGAACAATAGTAATTGCATTAATACTCGAGGTACAGCAGAGCTCCACACCTTAATCTATGGCGTGTAGAAACTCCACCGTTGAAAATACATAAGCATAAGGTCTAGGCATGGCCGAATGGCCAGCCTCCCAATGTGATCAAAAGATCTCAAGAAAAAGGTTCCAAAGATCCGAAGATTTTCTATACAATAGTAAAAGGTCCTACTTATAGAAAACTAGTAGCCTAAGGTGTACAGAAATGAGTAAATGACATAAAAATCCACTTCCGGGCCCACTTGGTGTGTGCTTGGGCTGAGCAATGAAGCATTTTTCGTGCAGAGACTCTTCTTGGAGTTAAACGCCAGCTTTGGTGCCAGTTTGGGCGTTTAACTCCCATTTGGGTGCCAGTTCCAGCGTTTAACGCTGGGATTTCTTGAGGTGACTTTGAACGCCAGTTTGGGCCATCAAATCTTGGGCAAAGTATGGACTATCATATATTGCTGGAAAGCCCAGGATGTCTACTTTCCAACGCCGTTGAGAGCGCACCAATTGGGCTTCTGTAGCTCCAGAAAATCCACTTCGAGTGCAGGGAGGTCAGAATCCAACAGCATCTGCAGTCCTTTTTGGTCTCTGAATCAGATTTTTGCTCAGGTCCCTGAATTTCAGCCAGAAAATACCTGAAATCACAGAAAAACACACAAACTCATAGTAAAGTCCAGAAAAGTGAATTTTAATTAAAAACTAATAAAAATATAATAAAAACTAACTAAAAGATACTAAAAACATACTAAAAACAATGCCAAAAAGCATACAAATTATCCGCTCATCAAGAGTGCAAAGCCATAAACATGGCCGAATTTGGAGAGGAAAGAGAGGAGGTGGACGCCACTGAGGAAGACCTCAATGGGCGTGCACCAACCTCCTCTGAGTTCCCCAATGAGGAACCATGGGAATCTGAGGCTCAAAATGAGACCATAGAGATTCCATTGGACTTACTTCTGCCTTTCATGAGCTCTGATGAATATTCTTCCTCTGAAGAGGATGAGTATGTCACTGAAGAGCAAGTTGCTAAATATCTTGGAGCAATCATGAAGCTAAATGACAAGTTATTTGGAAATGAGACTTGGGAAGATGAATCTCCCTTGCTCACCAAAGAACTAGATGACTTGTCTAGGCAGAAATTACCTCAAAAGAGACAAGATCTTGGGAAGTTTTCAATACCTTGTACCATAGGCACCATGACCTTCAAGAAGGCCTTGTGTGACTTAGGGTCAAGTGTGAACCTCATGCCTCTCTCTGTAATGGAGAAGCTAGGGATCTTTGAGGTACAAGCTGCAAGAATCTCATTGGAGATGGCAGACAACTCAAGAAAACAAGCTCATGGACTTGTAGAGAATGTTTTGGTAAAAGTTGAAGACCATTACATCCCTACTGATTTCATAGTCCTAGAGACTGGGAAGTGCATGGATGAATCCATCATCCTTGGCAGACCCTTCCTAGCCACAGCAAAGGCTGTGATTGATGTTGATAGAGGTGAACTGATCATTCAAGTGAATGAATAATCCTTTGTGTTTAAGGCTCAAGGATATCCCTCTGTCACCATGGAGATGAAGCTTGAAGAGCTTCCCTCAAATCAGAGACAAATAGAGCCCCCAAAGTCAAACTCTAAGTTTGGTGTTGGGAGGCCACAACCAAACTCTAAGTTTGGTGTTGAACCCCCACATTCAAACTCTAAGTTTGGTGTTGGGAGGTTCCCACATTGCTCTGATCATTTGTAAGGCTCATTGAGAGCCCTCTGTCAAGCTACTGACATTAAAGAAGCGCTTGTTGGGAGGCAACCCAATGATTATATTTTATATATTTTCTTTTGTTATTTTATGTTATTTTGTAGGTTGATGATCATGAGAAGTCACAAAATTAATTGAAAAAGCAAAAACAAAATGGAAAACAGGAAGAAAAACAGCACACCCTGGAGGAAGATGCTGCTGGCGTTCAAACGCCAGTAAGCCTAGCAGTTGGGCGTTTAACGCCCAGTCTGGCACCATTCTGGGCGTTTAACGCCAGAAAGGGGCACCAGACTGGCGTTAAACGCCAGAAAAGGGCTAGAACCTGGCGTTAAACACCAGGAATGGGCACCAGCCCGGCGTTTAACGCCAGAAATGGCTCAAAACGTGAATTTTGATGCCATTTGGTGCAGGGATGACTTTTTCTTGACACCACAGGATCTGTGGACCCCACAGGACCCCACCACTACTCTCTCTCTTCTTCCCCCATTCACCAATCACCTCAATACCTCTTCCCCAAAAACCTCACCCTTCAAATTCAAACCACTTTCCCTCCCAAACCCACCCATACATGGCCGAACTCCTTCTCCCCTCTCTCCTATAAATACCCTTCTTCCCTTCTTCATTTTCACACAACCTAAACACCACTTCTCCCCCTCTTTGGCCGAATACACCACCATCTCCCTCTCCATCATTTCTTCTACTCTCTTCTTTCTTCTTTTGCTCGAGGACGAGCAAACATTTTAAGTTTGGTGTGGTAAAAGCATTGCTTTTTCGTTTTTTCATAACCATTATGGCAGCCAAGGCCGGAGAAACCTCTAAAAAGAGGAAAGGGAAGGCAAAAGCTTCCACCTCCGAGTCATGGGAGATGGATAGATTCATCTCAAAGGTGCATCAAGACCACTTCTATGAAGTTGTGGCCTTGAAGAAGGTGATCCCCGAGGTCCCCTTTTCACTCAAAAAAGGTGAATATCCGGAGATCCGCCATGAGACCCGAAGAAGAGGTTGGGAAGTACTTACCAACCCCATTCAACAAGTCGGAATCTTGATGGTTCAAGAGTTCTATGCCAATGCATGGATCACCAAGAACCATGATCAAAGTGTGAACCCGGATCCAAAGAATTATCTTACTATGGTTCAGGGGAAATACTTGGATTTTAGTCCGGAAAGTGTGAGGGTAGCGTTCAACTTGCCTATGATGCAAGGAGATGAACACCCTTACACAAGAAGGGTCAACTTTGATCAAAGGTTGGACCAAGTCCTCACAGTTATATGTGAAGAGGGCGCACAATGGAAGAGAGATTCAAGAGGCAAGCCGGTCCAATTGAGAAGGCATGACCTCAAGCCCGTGGCTAGAGGATGGTTAGAGTTCATTCAACGCTCAATCATTCCCACTAGCAACCGGTCCGAAGTTACTCTAGACCGGGCCATCATGATTCATAGCATCATGATTGGAGAAGAAGTGGAAGTTCATGAGGTTATAGCCCAAGAACTCTATAAAGTGGCGGACAAGTCTTCCACCTTAGCAAGGCTAGCCTTTCCTCATCTCATTTGTCACCTCTGTTATTCAGTTGGAATTGACATAGAAGGAGATACCCCCATTGATGAGGACAAGCCCATCACCAAGAAAAGGATGGAGCATACAAGAGACCCCTCTCATCAAGAGATCCCTGAGATGCCTCAAGGGATGCACTTTCCTCCACAAGACTATTGGGAGCAAGTAAACACCTCCCTAGGAGAACTAAGTTCCAACATGGGACAACTAAGGGTGGAGCACCAAGAACACTCCATTCTCCTCCATGAAATTAGAGAAGACCAAAGAATCATGAGAGAGGAGCAACAAAGACAAGGAAGAGACATTGAGGAGCTCAAGCACTCCATAGGATCTTCAAGAGGAAGAAAGAGCCGCCATCACTAAGGTGGACCCGTTCTTTGACTTCCTTGTTCTTTATTCTTCTGTTTTTCGAATTTTATGCTTTATGTTTGTTCATGTTTGTGTCTTGTGATTATTAGTGTCTTAGTGTCTATGCCTTAAAGTTATGAATGTCCTATGAATCCATCACCTCTCTTAATAAAAACGTGCTTAATTGAAAAGGAGAAGAATTGCATGAATTTTAAATTTTATAACAGTTAATTATATTGATGTGGTGGCAACACTTTTGTTCTCTGAATGTATGCTTGAACAGTGCATATGTCTTTTGAATTTGTGGTTCATGAATGTTGGCTCTTGAAAGAATGATGAAAAAGGAGACATGTTACTGAGGATCTGAAAAATCATAAAAATGATTCTTGAAGCAAGAAAAAGCAGTGAATACAAAAAAAAAAGAAGAAAGAAAGCAAAAAAAAAAAAAACCGAAAAAAAAAGAAGAAGAAAGAGAAAAAGAAAGAAAAAGAAAAGAATAAGAGTTGTGATCCAAGGCAAATAAGAGTGTACTTAAGAACCCTGGACACCTCTAATTGGGGACTCTAGCAAAGCTGAGTCACAATCTGAAAAGGTTCACCCAATCATGTGTCTGTGGCATGTATGTATCCGGTGGTAATACTGGAAGACAGAGTGCTTTGGGCCACGGCCAAGACTCATAAAGTAGCTGTGTTCAAGAATCATCATACTTAACTAGGAGAATCAATAACACTATCTGGATTCTGAGTTCCTAAAGAAGCCAATCATTCTGAATTCCAAAGGATAAAGTGAGATGCCAAAACTATTCAGAGGCAAAAAGCTAAAAGCCCCGCTCATCTAATTAATACTGATCTTCATAGATGTTTTTGGAGTTCATTGCATATTCTCTTCTTTTTATCTTATTTGATTTTCAGTTGCTTGGGGACAAGCAACAATTTAAGTTTGGTGTTGTGATGAGCGGATAATTTGTACGCTTTTTGGCATTATTTTTAGTATGTTTTTGATATCTTTTAGTTAGTTTTTAGTATATTTTTATTAGTTTTTAGTTAAAATTCACTTTTCTGGACTTTACTATGAGTTTGTGTATTTTTCTGTGATTTCAGGTATTTTCTGGCTGAAATTGAGGGATCTGAGCAAAAATTTGATCCAGAGACTCAAAAGGACTGCAGATGCTGTTGGATTCTGACCTCCCTGCACTCGAAGTGGATTTTCTGGAGTTACAGAAGCCCAATTGGCGCGCTCTCAACGGCATTGGAAAGTAGACATCCTGGGCTTTCCAGCAATATATGATGGTCCATACTTTGCCCAAGATTTGATGGCCCAAACCGGCGTTCAAAGTCACCTCAAGAAATTCCAGCGTTAAACGCCGGAACTGGCACCTAAATGGGAGTTAAACGCCCAAACTGGCATAAAAGCTGGCGTTTAACTCCAAGAAGAGTCTCTACACGAAAATGCTTCATTGCTCAGCCCAAGCACACACCAAGTGGACCCGGAAGTGGATTTTTATGTCATTTACTCATCTTTGTACACCTTAGGCTACTAGTTATCTATAAGTAGGACCTTTTACTATTGTATTTAGAGACTTTGGTAGCTATCTTCGTTTTATGCTATCTTAGATCATTGGGAGGCTGGCCATTCGGCCATGCCTAGACCTTGTTCTTATGTATTTTCAACGGTGGAGTTTCTACACACCATAGATTAAGGTGTGGAGCTCTGTTGTACCTCGAGTATTAATGCAATTACTATTGTTCTTCTATCCAATTCCGCTTGTTCTTTGTCCAAGATATCACTTGTTCTTCAACTTGATGAATGTGATGATTGACGCCCATCATCATTCTCACCCATGAACAAAGTGACTGACAACCACTCTTGTTCTACAAGCATCTGATGCTTAGTGAATATCTCTTGGATTTCTGATTGCACGATGCATGGTTGATCGCCTGACAACCGAGTGCTCGCCTGACAAACGAGCCAGCCATTCCGTGAGATCAGAGTCTTCGTGGTATAGGCAAGAACTGATGGCAGCATTCAAGAGAATCCGGAAGGTCTCACCTTGTCTGTGGTATTCTGAGTAGGATTCAATGATTGAATGACTGTGACGTGCTTCAAACTCCTAGCAGGCTAGGGCGTTAGTGACAGACGCAAAAGTATCAATGGATATTATTCCGGCCTGAACGAGAACCGACAGATGATTAGCCTATGCTGTGACAGAGCATCAGGGACGTATTTTCACTGAGAGGATGGGAGGTAGCTGCTGACAACAGTGAAACCCTACACGAGCTTGCCATGGAAAGGAGTAAGAAGGATTGGATGAAGGCAGTAGGAAAGCAGAGAGACGGAAGGGAAGGCATCTTCATACGCTTGTCTGAAGCTCTTACACCAATGATATACATAAGTATCTCTATCTTTATCTTATTGCTTTATTCGTTTATCACTATACCCATTTGAGTCTGCCTGACTGAGATTTACAAGATGACCATAGCTTGCTTCATACCACCAATCTCCGTGGGATCGACCCTTACTCGCGTAAGGTTTATTACTTGGACGACCCAGTGCACTTGCTGGTTAGTTGTGCGAAGTTGTGTTTATGCCATGGTATTGAGCACCAAGTCTTTGGAGCCATTACTAGGGATTGTTTATGTTTTGAAAAGTATTGATCACAATTTCGTGCACCACATCACAATCTTCCAAAATGCTTTGTACCAAGTTAGTATCACAAAATGTAACATGTATGGACTCCTCAATAATTCTAGCATCTTGATGATAAACCCTATATGCTTTACTAGTTGTGGAATATCCTACAAACAAACACTCATAAGCCTTTGGATCAAATTTACCCAAATTATCCTTGTTATTTAAAACAAAACACTTGCATCCAAAGATGTGTAAGTAGTCTAAGTTTGGTGGGTAGCCTTTCCAAAGTTCATAAGGGGTTTTCTTAAAAAATTTTCTTATGATTGTTCTATTCAAAATGTGGCAAGCCGTGTTAACCGCTTCAGCCCAAAGGAATTTTGGAACATTGTTCTCACAAAGCATAGCTCTTGTCATCTCTTGTATGCTTCTATTTCTCCTTTCCACCACACCATTTTGTTGTGGTGTCCTTGGACAAGAGAAGTTGTGAGATATTCCAAATTCCTCACACAAGGATTTAAATAAATTATTTTTAAATTCAGTTCCATGATCACTTCTTATAGAAGATATTTTTAAATCCTTTTATTTTGAATTTTCTTGCAAAAAGGTTCAAAGGCCGAAAAGGCTTCATTTTTGTGTGCAAGAAATAAAACCCAACCAAACCTAGTATAATCATCCACAATTACTAAACCATAATGTTTACCACCTAGGCTTTGAGTTCTTGTTGGACCAAATAAATCAATGTGTAGCAACTCAAGTGGTCTTTTAGTAGAGATGTCTTCCTTTGGTTTAAAAGAACTTTTTGTTTGTTTTCCCATTTGGCAAGCATCACAAGTGATGTCTTTGTCAAACTTTATCAACGGAAGACCTCTTACTAATTCTTTCTTTACAAGTTTGTTTATTTGAAACATACTTGCATGGCCCAATCTTTTATGCCATAACCACTTTTCAGATTCTTTAGAGTGAAAACAAGCTACATTTTGATCCTTTAGTTCATCAAGAGTAAGTCCATACATATTATTAAAACGCTTGGCACCAAACATTACTTCATTTGTCTTTTCATTCACAACACAGCATTCAGATCTTTTAAAAGTCACTAAATATCCTAAATCACACAGCTGACTTATACTCAAAAGATTGTGTTTCAAACCACATACCAAAAGTACCTCATCAATGAAAGTTGATTGCTCATTACCTACTTTTTCAACAGCAATGATTTTACCTTTACCATCATCTCCAAAGGTCACAAAACCTCCATCATACTTGTTTAGTTTGATGAAGTAGGTTGACCTTCCAGTCATGTGCCTTGAACATCCACTATCCATGTACCACATGTCCTTTTTGTTCTTGGATGCTAGGCAAATCTGCATGATGAGTTTCAAGTAGCCTTAGGTATCCAAATTAATTTGGATCCTCTGAAGTTAATCCATCTTGGTTGCCCAAGTGCATTGAAATCACAAACAACATTATAGACTTTGTTTCCTACAACTCTCTTTTCAATGAAGCATTGTGCATATGAATGACCAAATTTCTTGCAATTAACACAATAATTTTTTGATGTGTGCCGCTGAAATTTAGGTAAGTTATATTGCTTGAAATGATTAAATGGTTGGAATTTTCTGGTTTTTGGAGGAGATACATTTCTTTTGACAAACTGATTTTTGTTATAATTATTCCTCTTTGCAAAAATATTTTCACCAGAATTTTTTTGAACATTTTTACCTTTCGAAAATGAGGTTTTGTTGTAAAAGAGTGGTTTCTTGAAGGCATCCTCATTTTTCGAAATGTAACCCAAACCTGGCCAGTTTGAACTCAGACCAGTTCTTGGTGAAGGCTTAGTTTCACTTGTGTTTGCTTCATCAAATTTTTCTTCACAAGTTGAAACATATCCGATACCTGATTTGCTTGGTATGGATTTGGTATTTGATGAAGAAGCCACAAATTTTATAGAGGAAGTATTAAAAACTGCATCTTCCTTGGCTATGTAGCCTAAACCAGATTTTTCAAACAATGGTCTTTGACTTGTAAGTAATTTGCCCAAGTTGTTAGAACCTTGAGCAAATTTTGCTAAGTCACCATTCAGCCTTTTAATCATATCATTTAATCTTTCATTTTCAGCAATTAACTCATGAGAAGGATCCACAATGTGCTTTCCTTTTAATTTTTCAAGTTCGGATTTTAGAAATCTATTTTCTTCAATGATGTCCAAAGCACATTCAGTTTCCTTCACTTTTTCTTTTAAAAAATCATTTTCAACTCTTAACACATCTCTTTCAGATCTGCATTCATTGTATTTATCAAGCAATTTTGATGTGTTTAAAGTGAGATCATCAATAATAGCATGCAAGTCTTCAATGGTCAAATCATAATAGTTTACCTCATCAAGATTGTTGTTTCCAGCCATGAAGCAGTCTTTGTCATCCCCTTTAGATTCTTCTTCTTCATTTGAGTCATTTTCGAGATCCTCCCAAGCTGCCATGAGTACTCTCTTCCTTTCCTTCTTTCCTTTGTCCTCCTTTTTGAGCTTTGGACAGTTTAGCTTGAAGTGTCCAACCTCCTTGCAGTGATGGCAAGTCACTTTGCTCAAGTCGATCTTGTGCTCTTTTGAACTTGAACCTTTGTATTTGCCCTTGTTCTTCATCATTCTTCTAAATCTCCTAGCAAAGAACAAAAGCTCATCATCTGAAATACCATCACTAGACTCACTCTCTTTCGGTTCTATTTGTGACTTGAGGGTTATTCCCTTTTTCTTTGAGTCTGTGTTTGTGTGTGTGGCTTCATAGGCAAGAAATTTTCCTCTCAGCTCATCATAGGTTATGGGACTTATGTTATTACTCTCTGTTAGGACAGTGGCAGTATTTTCCCATTCTTTTGTGAGGCTTCTAAGGAGTTTTCTCACCAAGGTTTGTTCTGCATAATTTGTACCCATAGCATCAAGGTTGTTGATTATGATTGAGAATCTCTCAAACGCTTCATCAATACTTTCTCCATCCTTCATGCTAAACATCTCGTACTCTTTTCGCAGCATATCAATCCTCGTTTCTTTTACTTGTTTGGTGCCTTCGTGTGTAACCTGGAGTTTTTCCCAGATTTCTTTGGCTGTCTTGTATCTAGACACCTTTCGATACTCTTCAAAGTTGATAGCATAGTGAAGAAGGTTGATTGCTTTAGCATTCAGCTCTATCTTCTTCTTGTCATCCTCATTCCATTCAGCTTCTTCTTTTGGAGTCACCACTCCATCATCACTTATTTTTGTTGGGATCTTTGGACCGCTCACGACAATCTTCCATATGTTGTAGTCAATGGATTGAATGAAAATCCTTATCCTTTCTTTCCAGTAGGAGTAGTTCTTACCGTTGAAGAAAGGTGGCCGGTTGTTTGACTGTCCTTCAGTGAGGGTGTAGGCAACTGTGGTTGTGCCCAAGTTGTTCGCCATTGGATCTTTACTCCAAGCGGTTAAGCTTGATTCTTGAGACCTTAGCTCCTGATACCAATTGAAGGTTGTGGTAGGCTTAGAGAAGGGGGATTGAATCTATGCCTTCCTTTTAGTTGCAGTTATTACCCTTTTAAACAAACTTTCAATTCAGGTTCTATTTGAACACAGCAGCGGAAATTTATGAGACAATTTATTTTTGTCTCATGAAAATCAGAAAACAAAACTCAGTAGAGAAGAGAAAAGCTAACACCAGCATGTATCCTGGTTCGGTTGCCTTGTGCTATGCAACCTACATCCAGTCTCCTCCACAACTATGGAAGAATTTCACTATACTTAACAGTATTACATACATGATGAGCGGATAATTTGTATACTTTTTGGCATTGTTTTTAGTATGTTTTTGATATGATATAGTTAGTTTTTAGTATATTTTTATTAGTTTTTAATTAAAATTCACTTTTCTGGACTTTACTATGAGTTTGTGTGTTTTTCTGTGATTTCAGGTATTTTCTGGCTGAAATTGAGGGACCTGAGCAAAAATCTGAGTCTGAGACAAAAAAAGGACTGCAGATGCTGTTGGATTCTGACCTCCCTGCACTCGAAGCGGATTTTCTGGAGCTACAGAAGCCCAATTGGCGCGCTCTCAACGGCGTTGGAAAGTAGACATCCTGGGCTTTCCAGCAATATATAATAGTCCATACTTTGCCCAAGATTTGATGGCCCAAACCGGCGTTCAAAGTCACCTCAAAGAATCCCAGCGTTAAACGCTGGAACTGGCACCCAAATGGGAGTTAAACGCCCAAACTGGCACCAAAGCTGGCGTTTAACTCCAAGAAGAGTCTCTACACGAAATTGCTTCATTGCTCAGCCCAAGCACACACCAAGTGGGCCCGGAAGAGGATTTTTATGTCATTTCTGTACACCCTAGGCTACTAGTTTCTTATAAGTAGGACCTTTTACTATTGTATAGAAATCTTTTGATCACTTTTAGATCTCTAGATCATCTTTGGACATTTTAGTTCTTAGATCATTGGGAGGCTGGCCATTCGGCCATGCCTAGACCTTATGCTTATGTATTTTCAACGGTGGAGTTTCTACACACCATAGATTAAGGTGTGGAGCTCTGCTGTACCTCGAGTATTAATGCAATTACTATTGTTCTTTCATTCAATTTCCGCTTGTTCTTTATCCAAGATATCACTTGTTCTTCAACATGATGAAGGTGATGATTGACGCCCATCACCATTCTCACCCATGAACAAGGTGACTGACAACCATTCTTGTTCTACAAGCATCTGAGGCTTAGTGAATATCTCTTGGATTCCTGATTGCACGATGCATGGTTGATCGCCTGACAACCGAGTGCTCGCCTGACAAACGAGCCAACCATTCCGTGAGATCAGAGTCTTCGTGGTATAGGCAAGAACTGATGGCAGCATTCAAGAGAATCCGGAAGGTCTAACCTTGTCTGTGGTATTCTGAGTAGGATTCAATGATTGAATGACTGTGACGTGCTTCAAACCTGTAACCTACTGGGCGTTAGTGACAGACGCAAAAGAGTTATTCTATTCCGGTAGGGGAGGGAACCGAACCGGTGATTGGCCGTACTGTGACAGAGTATTGAGCATTAGCTTTCACTGCGAGGATGGGAGGTAGCTGCTGACAACAGTGAGACCCTATACGAGCTTGCCATGGAAAGGAGTAAGAAGGGTTGGATGAAGACAGTAGGAAAGCAGAGAGACGGAAGGGAAGGCATCTTCATGCGCTTATCTGAAGTTCCTACCAATGAATTACATAAGTATCACTATCTTTATCTTTTATGTTATTTTCGTTCATCACCATATATATCTGAGTTTGCCTGACTAAGATTTACAAGATGACCATAGCTTGCTTCAATACTAACAATCTCCGTGGGATCGACCCTTACTCACGTAAGGTTTATTACTTGGACGACCCAGTGCACTTGCTGGTTAGTTGTGCGAAGTTGTGTAATGCCATGGTATTGAGCGCACCAAGTTTTTGGAGCCATTACCAGGGATTATGAGAGTTGTGAAAAAGTATAGTTCACAATTTCGCGCACCAAGTTTTTGGCGCCGTTGCCGGGGATTGTTCTAGTTTTGAGCAAGCCTTCGGTAACATCAGTGCCAAGATCCGGCAACAACATCAAATTTTTGGTGTTATTGCCCGGGATTGTTCAGGCTGGACAACTGACGGTTCATCTTGTTGCTTAGATTAGGTATTTATTTTTTTCAAAATTCTTGAAGATGAATTCTAGAGTTTCATGATGATTTGTTGAAATCTGGCTGGCTGAGAAGCCATGTCTAATCTGATTGGACCGAGGTTTCAACTTATCACCACAAGAGCTTGTTGATTTCGTATCAATCTTGCTTTTGGAGCAGTGATTTGCTAAGGCTTGGCTGACCTTTGGTCATGTCTAGTGTTTTGGACCGAAGCTTTCTTTGAAAGCTTGGCTAGCTGTGAAGCCATGTCTAATTCCTGGACCGGAGTCTTAGACTAGCATTGCACTGATTCCTGGAATTCTCATTAAGAATTTTGATACTTTTTTTTACTTAATTTTCGAAAAATACAAAAAAAAAATTTACAAAATCATAAAAACCAAAAAAAAATATTTGCTGTTTCTTGCTTAAGTCTAGTGTCTCATCCTAAGTTTGGTGTCAATTGCATGCATTCATATGTCTTAGTGATCTTCAAGATGTTCTTGATGATTCACTTGCTCTGATCTTTGAATTCTATTGACTTGAGTATTTTGTGTGTCTCATATGCATTTTCAGTTCATTAGTGTCAGTAGTATACAAACTGCTAAGTTTGGTGTCTTGCATGCATTGTTATTTGATTCTTGTTGCATTTTAATTATTAAAAATCCAAAAATATTTTTAATTTGTGTCTTTTCAAGTCAATGATACAAGGGATTGAAGATTCAGAACATACTGCAGAGGAATTATACAGAAAAAGCTGAGCATTCAAAAATGCCCAGTGAAGAAGACAGACTGGCGTTTAAACGCCAGCCAGGGTACCTGGTTGGGCGTTTAACGCCCAAAAAGGGTGCATTTTGGGCGTTAAACGCCAGAATGGATACCATTCTGGGCGTTTAACGCCAGGATGGTGCTAGGGGGAAGATTTTGTTTTCAAATCAATTTTTTTCAAGTTTTTCAAAATCAAATCTTTTTCAAATCAAATCTTTTCACTCAAATGTTTTCAAAATTAATTTCTTTCCTTTTTCAAAGATACTTACTAACAATTAATGATTTGATTGAACATTTTTTTGCCTTTTCTATCAAGGAAGGTTTTATGTTTGAATCATATCTTTTCTTGTTAGGCAAGTCATCAATATTTTTAATCATATCTTTTCAAATTGTTTTCAAATCATATCTTTTAAAATTGTTTTTAAATCATATCTTCTCAATCACATCTTTTTAAAACCATAACTTTTCAATCAAATCTTTTTAATCACATTTTTTTTTAGTTTTCAATCAAATCTTTTTAATTTCTAATTTCAAAATCTTTTTCAAAAATCACTTGATTTCTTTTCCACTTTCAATTTTCGAAAATCAATTAAGTGTTTTTCAAAGTGTTTTCAAAATTTTTAATTGAATTTTCGAAAATCCTCTTCCCTCCTTCCCACATCCTTCTATTTATGGAGTACCACTCCTTCTAAATGCACAATTCGAGCCTTATCTAATTAAAGTTCGAATTCTTCTTCTCCTTCTTCTTTCTATTTCTCTTTTCCTCTGACATTTCAAGGAATCTCTATACTGTGACATAGAGGATTCCACATTTTCTTTTTCTCTCCTCTTTCATATGAGCAGGAGCAGAGACAAAGGCATTCTTGTTGAAGCTGATCCTGAACCCAAAAGGACCTTGAAGAGAAAGCTAAGAGAAGCCAAAGCACAACTCTCTTTAGAGGACCTGACCGAATTCTTCAAAGAAGAAGAACCCATGGCAGCCGAAAACAACAACAATGCAAACAATGCAAGGAAGATGCTGGGTGACTTTACTGCACCTACTCTTGATTTTTATGGGAGAAGCATCTCTATCCCTGCCATTGGAGCAAACAACTTTGAGCTTAAGCCTCAATTAGTTTCTCTAATGCAACAGAATTGCAAGTTCCATGGACTTCCAATGGAAGATCCTCATCAGTTCTTAGCTGAATTCTTGCAAATCTGTGACACAGTCAAGACTAATGGGGTAGACCCTGAGGTCTATAGACTGATGCTATTCCCTTTTGCTGTAAGAGACAGAGCTAGAATATGGTTGGATTCTCAACCTAAAGAAAGCCTGGACTCTTGGGAAAAGCTAGTCAATGCCTTCTTGGCAAAGTTCTTTCCACCACAAAGATGGAGTAAGCTTAGAGTGGAAGTCCAAACCTTCAGACAGAAGGATGGAGAATCCCTCTATGAAGCTTGGGAAAGATACAAACAATTAATCAGAAGATGTCCCTCAGACATGCTTTCTGAATGGAGCATCATAGGTATTTTCTATGATGGTCTCTCTGAACTATCCAAGATGTCTCTGGATAGCTCTGCAGGAGGATCTCTTCATCTGAAGAAGACGCCTGCAGAAGCTCAGGAACTGATTGAAATGGTTGCAAATAACCAATTCATGTACACTTCTGAAAGGAATCCTGTGAACAATGGGACTAGTCAGAAGAAAGGAGTTCTTGAGATTGACACTCTGAATGCCATATTGGCTCAGAACAAAATATTGACTCAACAAGTCAATTTGATTTCTCAAAGTCTGTCTGGAATGCAAAATGCACCAAACAGTACTAAGGATGCTTCATCTGAGGAAGAAGCTTATGATCCTGAGAACCCTTCCATGGAAGAGGTGAATTACCTAGGAGAACCCTATGGAAATACCTACAATTCTTCATGGAGAAATCACCCAAATCTCTCATGGAAGAATCAAGAGAGACCTCAACAAGGTTTCAATAACAATAATGGTGGAAGAAACAGGTTTAGCAATGGCAAGCCTTTTCCATCAACTTCTCAGCAACAGACAGAGAGTTCTAAGCAGAATACTTCTGACTTAGCAACAATGGTCTCTGATCTAATAAAGACCACTCAAAGTTTCATGAATGAAACAAGGTCCTCCATCAGAAATTTGGAAGGACAAGTGGGTCAGCTGAGCAAGAAAGTTACTGAACTCCCTCCTAGTACTCTCCCAAGTAATACAGAAGAAAATCCAAAAGGAGAGTGCAAAGCCATCAACATGGCCGAATATGGAGAGGAAAGAGAGGAAGAAGACGCCACTGAGAAAGACCTCAGTGGGCGTGCATCACTCTCCTCTGAGTTCCTCAATGAGGAACCTTGGGAATCTGAGGCTCAAAATGAGACCATAGAGATTCCATTGGACTTACTTCTGCCATTCATGAGCTCTGATGAGTATTCTTCCTCTGAAGAGGATGAGTATGTCACTGAAGAGCAAGTTGCTAAATACCTTGGAGCAATCATGAAACTAAATGACAAGTTATTTGGAAATGAGACTTGGGAGGATGAACCTCCCTTGCTCACCAAAGAACTGGATGACTTGTCTAGGCAGGAACTGCCTCAAAAGAGGCAGGATCCTGGGAAGTTTTCTATACCTTGTACCATAGGCACCATGACCTTCAAGAAGGCCTTGTGTGACTTAGGGTCAAGTGTGAACCTCATGCCCCTCTCTGTAATGGAGAAATTAGGGATCTTTGAGGTGCAAGCTGCAAGAATCTCATTAGAGATGGCAGACAACTCAAGAAAACAAGCCCATGGACTTGTAGAGGATGTTCTGGTTAAAGTTGAAGATCAGTACATTCCTACTGATTTCATAGTCCTAGAGACTGGGAAGTGCATGGATGAATCCATCATCCTTGGCAGACCCTTCCTAGCCACAGCAAAGGCTGTGATTGATGTTGACAGAGGAGAGTTAATCATTCAAGTGAATGAAAAATCCTTGGTGTTTAAGGCCCAAGGACATCCCTCTATCATCATGGAGAGGAAGCATGAAGAGCTTCTCTCAAAACAGAGCCAAGCAGAGCCCCCACAGTCAAACTCTAAGTTTGGTGTTGGGAGGCTACAACCAAACTCTAAGTTTGGTGTTGAAACCCCACATTCAAACTCTAAGTTTGGTGTTGGGAGGTTTCAACACGGTTCTGAGCATTTCTGAGGCTCCATGAGAGCCCTCTGTCAAGCTAATGACATTAAAGAAGCGCTTGTTGGGAGGCAACCCAATGTTTTATAATTAATTATTTTCTTTTGTTATTTTATTTTTTTTGTAGGTTGATGATCATAAGAAGTCACAAAAACAATGAAAAAAGCAAAAACAGAATGAAAAACAGGAAGAAAAACAGCACACCCTGGAGGAGAAGAAACTGGCGTTCAAACGCCAGTAATGCTAGCTGTTGGGCGTTTAACGCCCAGTCTGGCACCATTCTGGGCGTTTAACGCCAGAAAGGAGCACCAGACTGGCGTTAAACGCCAGTAAAGGGCAAGAACCTGGCGTTAAACGCCAGGAATGGGCACCAGCCCGGCGTTTAACGCCAGAAATGGCTCAAAACGTGATTTTGAGCAACATTTGGTGCA
The DNA here is from genome assembly GCF_014773155.1 of Arachis stenosperma. NCBI lineage: Eukaryota > Viridiplantae > Streptophyta > Magnoliopsida > Fabales > Fabaceae > Arachis > Arachis stenosperma. The sequence continues at coordinate 140,553,102 of NC_080380.1, read as the reverse complement.
GGGATGACTTTTCCTTGACACTACAGGATTTGTGGACCCCACAGGACCCTACCATCACTCTCTCTCTTCTTCCCCCATTCACCAATCACCTCAACACCTCTTCCCCAAAAACCCCTCACCTATCAAATCCCATCTTTCTCTTCACCACTCACATCCATCCTTCATAAAACCCCACCAACCTCACCCTTCAAATTCAAACCACTTTCCCTCCCAAAACCCACCCCTAATGGCCGAACCTTTACCCCCCCTCTCTCCTATAAATACCCTTCTTCAACTCTTCATTTTCACACAACCTAAACACCCTTTCTTACCCTTCTTGGCCGAACACACTACCATCTCCCTTCTTCTTCATTTCTTCTTCTTCTACTCTCTTCTTTCTTCTTTTGCTCGAGGACGAGCAAACATTTTAAGTTTGGTGTGGTAAAAGCGTTGCTTTTGCGTTTTTCCATAACCATTTATGGCATCCAAGGCCGGAGAAACCTCTAAAAAGAGGAAAGGGAAGGCAAAAGCTTCCACCTCCGAGTCATGGGAGATGGATAGATTCCTCTCAAGGGTGCATCAAGACCACTTCTATGAAGTTGTGGCCTTGAAGAAGGTGATCCCCGAAGTCCCCTTTTCACTCAAAAAGGGTGAATATCCGGAGATCCGCCATGAGATCCGAAGAAGAGGTTGGGAAGTTCTTACCAACCCCATTCAACAAGTCGGAATCTTGATGGTTCAAGAGTTCTATGCCAATGCATGGATCACAAAGAACCATGACCAAAGTGTGAACCCGAATCCAAAGAATTATCTCACTATGGTTCGGGGGAAATACTTGGATTTTAGTCCGGAGAGTGTGAGGGTGGCGTTCAACTTGCCTATGATGCAAGGAGATGAGCATCCTTACACTAGAAGGGTCAACTTTGATCAAAGGTTGGACCAAGTCCTCACAACCATATGTGAAGAGGGCGCACAATAGAAGCAAGATTCAAGAGGAAAGCCGGTCCAGTTGAGAAGGCATGACCTCAAGCCCGTGGCTAGAGGATGGTTAGAGTTCATACAACGCTCAATCATCCCCACTAGCAACCGGTCCGAAGTTACCATAGACCGGGCCATCATGATCCATAGTATCATGATTGGAGAAGAAATAGAGGTTCATGAGGTTATAGCCCAAGAACTCTATAAGGTGGCGGACAAGACCTCCACCTTGGCAAGGTTAGCCTTTCCTCATCTCATTTGTCACCTCTGTTATTCAGTTGGAGTTGACATAGAGGGAGACACCCCCATTGATGAGGACAAGCCCATCACCAAGAAAAGGATGGAGTACACAAGAGATCTCACTCATCATGAGATCCCTGAGATTCCTCAAGGGATGAATTTTCCTCCACAAAACTATTGGGAGCAACTAAACACCTCCCTAGGAGAACTAAGTTCCAACATGGGACAACTGAGGGTGGAGCATCAAGAACACTCCATCATCCTTCATGAAATTAGAGAAGATCAAAGAATCATGAGGGAGGAGCAACAAAGACAAGGAAGAGACATTGAGGAGCTCAAGCACTCCATAGGATCTTCAAGAGCAAGGAAGAGCCGCCATCACTAAGGTGGACCCGTTCTTTGATTTCCTTGTTATTGTTCTTCTGTTTTTCGAATTTTAATGCTTATGTTTATCCATGTTTGTGTCTTATGATCATTAGTGTCTTAGTGTCTATGCCTTAAAGTTATGAATGTCCTATGAATCCATCATCTTGAATAAAAAAAAAACGTGCTTAATTGAAAAGGAAAGAATTGCATGAATTTTGAATTTTATAATAGTTTAATTATTTTGATGTGGTGGCAATATTTTTGTTCTCTGAATGTATGCTTAAATAGTGCATATGTCTTTTGAATTTGTGGTTCATGAATGTTGGCTCTTGAAAGAATGATGAAAAAGGAGACATGTTACTGAGGATCTGAAAAATCAATAAAATGATTCTTGAAGCAAAAAAAAAAAAAAGAAAAAAAAAAGAAAAAAAAAAGAAGAAAAAACGAAACAAAAAAAAAAAAGAGAAAGGAATAAGAGTTGTGATCCAAGGCAATAAGAGTGTGCTTAAGAACCCTGGACACCTCTAATTGGGGACTTTAGCAAAGCTGAGTCACAATCTGAAAAGGTTCACCCAATTATGTGTCTGTGGCATGTATGTATCCGGTGGTAATACTGGAAGACAGAGTGCTTTGGGCCACAGCCAAGACTCAATAAATAGCTATGTTCAAGAATCATCATACTTTACTAAGAGAATCATTAACACTATCCGGATTCTAAGTTCCTAAAGAAGCCAACCATTCTGGATTTCAAAGGATAGAGTGAGATGCCAAAACTATTCAGAGGCAAAAAGATAAAAGCCCCGCTCATCTAATTAATACTGATCTTCACAGATGTTTTTGGAGTTCATTGTATATTCTCTTCTTTTTATCCTATTTGATCTTCAGTTGCTTGGGGACAAGCAACAATTTAAGTTTGGTGTTGTGATGAGCGGATAATTTGTATACTTTTTGGCATTGTTTTTAGTATGTTTTTGATATGATATAGTTAGTTTTTAGTATATTTTTATTAGTTTTTAATTAAAATTCACTTTTCTGGACTTTACTATGAGTTTGTGTGTTTTTCTGTGATTTCAGGTATTTTCTGGCTGAAATTGAGGGACCTGAGCAAAAATCTGAGTCTGAGACAAAAAAAGGACTGCAGATGCTGTTGGATTCTGACCTCCCTTCACTCGAAGCGGATTTTCTGGAGCTACAGAAGCCCAATTGGCGCGCTCTCAACGGCGTTGGAAAGTAGACATCCTGGGCTTTTCAGCAATATATAATAGTCCATACTTTGCCCAAGATTTGATGGCCCAAACCGGCGTTCAAAGTCACCTCAAAGAATCCCAGCGTTAAACGCTGGAACTGGCACCCAAATGGGAGTTAAACGCCCAAACTGGCACCAAAGCTGGCGTTTAACTCCAAGAAGAGTCTCTACACGAAATTGCTTCATTGCTCAGCCCAAGCACACACCAAGTGGGCCCGGAAGAGGATTTTTATGTCATTTCTGTACACCCTAGGCTACTAGTTTCTTATAAGTAGGACCTTTTACTATTGTATAGAAATCTTTTGATCACTTTTAGATCTCTAGATCATCTTTGGACATTTTAGTTCTTAGATCATTGGGAGGCTGGCCATTCGGCCATGCCTAGACCTTATGCTTATGTATTTTCAACGGTGGAGTTTCTACACACCATAGATTAAGGTGTGGAGCTCTGCTGTACCTCGAGTATTAATGCAATTACTATTGTTCTTTCATTCAATTTCTGCTTGTTCTTTATCCAAGATATCACTTGTTCTTCAACATGATGAAGGTGATGATTGACGCCCATCACCATTCTCACCCATGAACAAGGTGACTGACAACCATTCTTGTTCTACAAGCATCTGAGGCTTAGTGAATATCTCTTGGATTCCTGATTGCACGATGCATGGTTGATCGCCTGACAACCGAGTGCTCGCCTGACAAACGAGCCAACCATTCCGTGAGATCAGAGTCTTCGTGGTATAGGCAAGAACTGATGGCAGCATTCAAGAGAATCCGGAAGGTCTAACCTTGTCTGTGGTATTCTGAGTAGGATTCAATGATTGAATGACTGTGACGTGCTTCAAACCTGTAACCTACTGGGCGTTAGTGACAGACGCAAAAGAGTTATTCTATTCCGGTAGGGGAGGGAACCGAACCGGTGATTGGCCGTACTGTGACAGAGTATTGAGCATTAGCTTTCACTGCGAGGATGGGAGGTAGCTGCTGACAACAGTGAGACCCTATACGAGCTTGCCATGGAAAGGAGTAAGAAGGGTTGGATGAAGACAGTAGGAAAGCAGAGAGACGGAAGGGAAGGCATCTTCATGCGCTTATCTGAAGTTCCTACCAATGAATTACATAAGTATCACTATCTTTATCTTTTATGTTATTTTCGTTCATCACCATATATATCTGAGTTTGCCTGACTAAGATTTACAAGATGACCATAGCTTGCTTCAATACTAACAATCTCCGTGGGATCGACCCTTACTCACGTAAGGTTTATTACTTGGACGACCCAGTGCACTTGCTGGTTAGTTGTGCGAAGTTGTGTAATGCCATGGTATTGAGCGCACCAAGTTTTTGGAGCCATTACCAGGGATTATGAGAGTTGTGAAAAAGTATAGTTCACAATTTCGCGCACCAATACACCAATTTCACAGTCAAGTTCTAACCTAACTTGACATTGGCTATGCTAACACCTAACTATTCACTCTTAGTGCTAACTCAACTAAGAAAGGGATACCAAACAGGTACAAGATACAAGACACTTAACCAACCTAAAGAAATCAGAAAATAACTCTAGGCTTTTCTCTCAAGTGTATCAGTCAGCCTTTTTTCACTCATGGCTTTTACTTGAGCTTTCTCACAATGCCTTTTCTCACAAGAAATTACAGAAAGATAAACTTAAAAAAGTATATTACAATTTGTAAAACATGAAGGAGATTGACTTCATCAGTAGCCTCTTTGCTATGTGCAAAACCAAATTCGCAAACCTCAGATGCAGTTCTTCAGTATTGGCCGAAAGCTTCTTTGAAAGAAAGCATTATCCAAGTAGAGGAACTTCTTAACAGAACACTGTTCTCACTTTCTGGTTTTCTCTCCTTGCTTTTGAATGAGCAGGAAGTCTTCTTTTATTCTCCTTGCATGTTGCTGGGATCTTTTCCCAAGGTCAACACCTTGAGCCTTGAGCTTCACCAACCATAGATTTACTTTTTCTCAATAAGCCTTAGAGTAGAAACTTTGCTTCTGACTTCCTCATCTTGGCCAAAAGCCATAAAACAACAATCATAGAAGTCTTCCAATGGTTAACTTGATCTGAGCCCTTGAAAACCAACTTGGTCCCCAAGTCTTGTTTAAGACCGTAGATACACAGCAGAGAAGAACAGAAATCCTCTTTTCCTTGTATCTCATTTTGGATAGAGTAGAGTGTTGGAAAGAAGAGATGAAGATTTGATGCATGCAAGGGGAAATGGGTTACCTTTAATCAAAGCTAGATTTGGTTTGATTTGGGTGATTTGATATTTGCCTTTCTAGCTTAATCTTTCTCTTTCTCTCTTCTTCGGTGAAAGGCTTCTGGAAGAAGCTCTCTCTCTTTCTCGTTCTTACTTTTCTAAACCTTGTGATTTGACATGATCAGAGAGGAAAGTAACGTTGAGTTTGTGAAAGCAAATGAGAGGGAAAAAGCTTACTGAACTCAATTCGAGCTTGGGTATGAATATGATTTGCTTGGCCCGTTTTAATTTCTTTGGCTTTGTTTCTTTTGGGCTTCTGTTTTTGCTTTTCAGCCCACCAGGTTGGTTATTTTAATTTTCATTCCATTTGGACTGTAATTCATATTTTGGCCTGCAACAATTTATAAGTAATTAGTAACATGTAAGTATAATTAATAAACATTAATTATTTATTTTGTCCAAAAATAATGTTTGTCATCACTTAATTTATTTAGTTAATTTCTTAACTCAACAGAAGGCGGCAGTGGACAAAGAAGAAGGAAGAGGCAGAGGTGAGACGATAGTAAAATGAAGAGGAACAGGTAGAGTGGGGTGGCGACAGAGAAGTGAAGGTTTTGGATTGGATGGGTTGTTATTGATGATGATGATAATGATGATGATAATCGGTGCAATAGTGAAATGTGGCGGTGTTGTGATGGTAGTGGTACGTTGAGGCAGCGACAATGACACTGGTGAGGTGAGGTGAAGGGTGTGTTGGTGGGTCGGGTGAAGTAGAATTGGGTGAAGGTGGAATCATAAAAGTTAATGGGCTAGGTCATGGATGCTGGAAGAATTTGGTGTTTGGGGATAACATTAGCAGTGTAAAATAGGGAAAAAATAATTTTGAGTTGATTGACAAAAAATTATCAAAAAGGATAAAATTGAACTTATTTTAAATGTTAAGGGTAAAATTAAATCAATTAAACATTAAGGACAATTTAAAAAAATTTCGAAAATGTTAAGGACAAAAAGTATACTTTATTCTTAATAAAATTAGTGAATGCATATTATATATAATGAGATGTTATAAGTCATGCTTAAGATCACTGTGAAATCGTATAAAGAGACTCAATAATTATTACGAAAATATGAAGTAATGACAACCCAACAAAAAAAAGATATTAAATCTCAAATCTCTCGGCTTAAAACCAAAAGATGTACATAAAAATGGTTATGAGTTAATAAGTGTTACTCGAGAATCGAGATAATAAGAATTCATACTTAAAACATGTATAACAAATAGAATTATGAAGTTCATCGTTAAATCAATCTGATTCGATTTACATGTAAATAATTAAATTGAGTTTACTCAATTTAATTTATATTAACATTGTTAAGTTTGAAAAACTTATATGATGATCAAACATTATTAAAATATAAAATATGTTTAAGTATTTTGCTTCCAATGGGTTATTTGATATTTTTGTTAGTGTGCAGAAAAGAAAACTAATAGGCCAAAAGCTATGTGAGCCCAACTTGTTAAGCTTTGTGCAAAATTAATTTAAACATGAGTATTGAAAAGAAAAGCGGCCCATATCACAAGCCCATAAAACCAAAATTGATGGATTAAAGAAAGGAACCCAAGGTGCCAATGAGCCATAGCTCACACGGCATTTCGCCCCCTCCCCACCTCAAAGGTCTCGGGTTCGAGTCCTATCAACTGCATCCGAGGAGAAAAAATTGGTAAGTATGTGAGGAGTGTGTGGGTGTGTATTGTGTACCTAGGATTGGGGGTTGTCCAATCCGTTGGAGTACCTAGGATTGGGGGTTGTCCAATCCACCGACCAAAAAAAAAAAAAAAAAAAAAGGAACCCAAGGTTCACAAAGCAAGTTTAGTTTACCTACCTCCTTTGGTGCAAGTAACACGTTTCCCAAATTTTAATTCAAATTGATTTAATGCCTTGGTAACTAAAAGCTAAAATTCAATTGAGTTTAATGTGCTTTAAAAACTTTATACATTACTTTATGTCTTGGGTAATGGAAGTGAAAATTTAATTTAGTTTAATTCTAATAAATGCTTCCTTCGAAAGTTTTCTCTCTCTTCTCTCTCCTCTCTCTTACTTTCAGTCACTTCAATCTCCAGAGAAGAAGATAGAAGAAGATATCAAAAGAAAAAAAGCTTATGAAGAAGAAAGGCTAAGAAAGATATTTGCTACAGAATGAAAGATTTTGGAGAAAGGCTTCAAAATTTTTGTTGCCAAGAAAAGAAGCAATCCGCCTCTGTCAGGAAGAAGATCTAGTTTGATAAAAGTTATTTTCTATTTTTGCTCCTCCAAGAGAAAGATAGCCTCTGAATCTCAAGCAGATAGAAGCAAAAATAGAAAATTTGAAGCTGTCCAGAGTCAGAAGCCCATCAACGATTAGAATCTATTCTTGAGGCCAAAGTCAAGATCAATGGCCAAGATGGAAGAAGCTTGAAGAAAAAAGGTGAGAGTGATGAGGCAAGCTTGCATGCATCAACCTCGGTTTTCTCATCCCTCTCTGTTTGAAGCCGCTGCTACTCTTTGGTAGGAGAAGAAGTTGCTGGATTAGGGTTTCAACCTTGGAAGCTTCCCCTTCTATATTAAGGGTGAACGGCCAAGAGTTGAGATTAAGGAGAGAAAGTGAAAGCACAGAGTTCTCATAGCTACCCAAACTTCTTGAGTTCTTCTTCTTCAATGATGTCCATTTTGTTTTCCTTTTTTTAGTATTTGTCTGTCTGAGTCTCATGGTGAAAAAGGCAAACATGGTGAGGTTTGTAAGAAAAAGCCAGTGAGAGGAAAAAGGTAGTGATCAAATAAGAGAAAAAGCCAGAGATGTCTCAGAATTTCTTTGTACATCTATTTGTTGTGTTTCATGATCCTGTGGGGATTTCCTTGTAAGTTGGGTTAGCACTTTGCTGTTGAAAGCTTGGTTTGAGTCCAAGTCAAATTCAGATTGAAGTTAGAATCTGGATTTGTCCTAGATAGGAATGGGTAGTTTCTAGGGAGAAATTGGTGTTTGTAATATTGTGAAAACATAGTGAAATTCTATCATTATTGTGATAGAGACTGGATGTAGGCTACATTGCACCTAGTAGTTGAACCATGGTATATCTGGTGTTACTTCATCTTCTCTACTCCTTTCTCTGTCTCTATTTATCAGGAGACAAAAACAAAAGTATCTCTCAACTCGGCATGAGACAAAACAAAAGTGTCTCTTAACTCAGCATGAGACAAAAGTAGAAAAATCTCCTGAAGTTCCTTTGAAAAATCAAAAATTAATAGTCAACAAAAATGGGCTAAGATTCAACCCCCCTTCTCTTATTCACTGATTACCATCAAATATATTTAGAACAAACGTATAACCAAATTCTATTAAAAATATTTACGTAATGTTGGCTGCTAGCCTCTAATCTATTTTTTATTTTGTGAAAATGGGATAAAAAAAATCCAAAACAAAAAAGAAACAACAAAACAAAAAAGTAAAAAGGGATAGATAATTAATTACCGCCTCTCATCCTTATGGCACCCGAATTATCCATAAGCAGAACATGATTAACATTATCAGGAGGAACTTCAAATATATGAATACCCATGGAAAGCTCTTGACTCTTTTTGACAAGTATACAAGCAATGAAATTACTTTCCCCCATGAGCTAATAACCACAAAAAAGTTTGGATTCTCTCAAGTTTGTTCCAACTCTAAATAGTTTTGAAAAGTTTGTTTGGACAACGTCCTTTACTGATGGAATTGTATGTTGACTTGATGCTAAAAATACCATCCGAAAAGGAGCCTCAAGCATTATATATAAGAATAAATTACCATATGTACTCATAAAAAGATATAAATACTGACAAATATACCTATCAAATAAGAAAACGACCATTATATCCATAAAAAATGAGTTTCGTATGACAAAAATATCCATATCCTAAAAAACTATTCAAAAATTCTAAATTGTACTTCTCTCCACCATTGGTACTATCATCTTCTCTCTCTCTCTCTCTCTCTCTCTCTCTCTCTCTCTCTCTCTCTCTCTCTCTCTCTCAATCTTCTTCCAACTCTCTGGTGAATGTCCCAATTTCAAAATTCAGTTTCAAAGCCAAACTATAAAACAGCATCCCTAAATTCACTTCACCCGTTGTAGCCACCACAGGAACCATTGTGACCATAGTAGCAACATCAGGAACCGAACCTTCATCATCACTACACCATTCAACAAAAGCCTCTTAAACAAGCCATAAATCTCACCAAAAATCCCATTCGCTGAGCACACAAGCATAATTGAGTTCCACGAAACCAAATTTCTTCGAGGCATTTTCTCAAATACCTTGAACGCACTCTCCACAAACCCACACTTATCATACCTAGCAATAAGTGCATTTTTCACAAAAGAATCATAGCACAGTCCCAACTTCAAAGCAAGCGCGTGAAGCGCTTTTCCGAGCTCCACCTCCGTAAGCCCAGTGTAGGCCTTGATAGCACACGACAGCGTGAAATTGTTCAGCAGAAGTCTTGCCACGAAGACCAATTCAAAGAAAAGCAAAATAGCATTGCGGTGGAGTGTGTAGCCGCTGAGATGCGCGTTGTAGAGGAATATGTCATTCTTATTAAAAAAATTGTGGAACACTAAGCATGATTCGGAGGGTGAGGTGCATGTGCGGCGTACATGGTGATTAAGCGGGTGGTGAGAAGCTTGACAATATCTGAAGTAAGAAGGAACCGAATGAAAGAGTAGGGAAAAAGAAGGAAGGAGAAAGGGACGAGATCGTTGGGCAGGCACTCATTGGAGAGTTGGAAGAAGATTTAGAGAGAGAGAAGATGGTGGCAGCGGAGAGAAGGGCTATTTGGAGTTTTTGAATAATTTTTTAGGATTTATGTATTTCTGTCATACAAAACCCATTTTTTATGAGTACATTTGTCTTAAATCTTTCATGGATACATATATTAACTTATTTTTATATATAAATACTAAGTATTTGGGTAAAAAAAAGTCGAAAAAAACAATTAGGATACTAACCAACTATCCAACTTCTGCCAACTACAATATGGATCGCAACAAAAAGTCCCAATAACACCAAAAAACACCTTAAATGTAATCCTAAAGTTGAAAAAATAATAGCACACTCCTTCCTTTTTCTTCCACTCCCATTCATATCGTTCACCTTGATGTCTTCTTCTCTCACCACAACGCCATCTATCGCAATTCACAGCATCGCGACCACTGTAGCGCCCTCTCTCGCGATTTGTCATGTCCAGGACCACTGCAATGCTTTTTGTCGCCTCGCGCTATTTATTGCGCCCAAGACAACCGCAACAACTCCCTTTCCGTCGCAATTCATCGTGCCCAAGACTATCGTAGCACCCTCTCTCGCCGCAATTCTCTTTCCCTCGTAAATGCGTCTGTGTTCATGTTTTTCTTTAACTATTTTTTCGAATGTTTTTTTTTTTACAGAATTTTTAGATGTTTTTTTTTAATAAATAGATTTTTTTATGTGGCTTATTGAAGGTTTCTTTTCTAGGTTTTGAAAAACTTTTTTCGGGAGGAGGACGCGGTGGTATACATTTTTTGAAAATTAACGATTTTTTAAATTTAAAAAACTGGTTCAAGTTTGTTGATACCCAATTATTTTGTAAATACTCTTTTATAAATACCCTTCCTAGCTTAGCGTGATTTGTGGCTGAATATGATGAGTTGGTGAGTCTGCATTTTCCTATAAATTTGGAAGTTTAGAAACATTGTGAATAAATATATAAAAAGAACAGGAGAGAGAGTTAGTATATAAATTATCTTTTTCAAAATAACCTTCATCGTATATAATTTATAAAATATTTATTATTTTAATAATTTCAATAATTTCAATAATTGAATCTATAACTTTTTTATATTAGTATTATAACATGTTTATTATCGTAATTCGTAACTATTCTCAAATTTATTTCAATACTTATTTTTAATTTATAAAAGATTAGATTAATAGACGTTATTTATAAGAGTAGTTCAGACAAGACAAAAAAATCTTAATATAATAAAAGGTAAAGTGTATTTTTTGTCCTTGAAATTTAACAAAAGTTTTTAAAATATTCTTAAGTTTTATTTTATTTCAATTTTGTTCTAAAAGTTTTTGATTTGCAGCAAATATACCCTGAAGGCTAATTTTTTAAAAAATGTAAGATCAATTCAACAATAATTTCATAAGAACAATCCTCAATACAAATAAATCAAGCATAATTTTTATGTATTATTGTTAGTTTGGTTTTAAATTTTTTAAAAATTTAGCCGTCGATGATATATTTGATACAAATCGAAGATTTTTAGGACAAAATTCAAACAAAATAAAATTTAAGAATATTTTTAAATTTTTACCAAATTTTAGAGATAAAAAATATATTTTACCCTATAATAAATTTATGAGTCTTTTGATAATATATGTTCTTCACTTAAGCTATTTTCATCCGATATAAAACATCATGTGTCACACTTGATATTTCAACTTGAACTCATAAAATAGTGTGCGGTGTTCATATGCATGTTTATTTTTTTACCTAGCTACTTTTGTTTCTTTAGTTTGTTTTTTCAGTCGGATTTTTTACGATGCATGACATACCATAGCATGCATGCTTTGTAATATGCTTGTGCATGTTTTAGAGCAACATAGTTAAATTTTTTTTTTATGCAATATATTCCAAAGAATAAGAGGTCTCTAAAATCGGTGACCATGTCCCAATTTTTTCTTAATTAATTTGGGAAGCTTCGGAGCTGCGGCGTGGACGTCCCCATTTATTTTATTTGGAGTGGTTGATTTCTTGTACCTTTTTATAAATAATATTAAAGTGTTTTGTCAGCTAATTGGTCTTTTTTTAAATAATCAAGAAATTATTCTATTTAAAATGTTAAGAAATAAAAGTAATATAAGAATCATTATGATATCTCTGATCTCAACGAAAAAAATAATGATATGGTAACAGCTTTCATCAGTTTATTATGGCAGTTTTTTCTCTTATTTGTGAAAATTTATAACTCTCACTAATTTGTTGAATTTTTTTTATAAAATATGGCGTGGTAATTTAAAAATACCATTTAGAGTTAATGATATGAGAGTTTAAGATTTTTATTTAAAATAAAGATGTTATAATTGTGGATATAATAAACTAATAATGAGAAAGAAAATTTTGGAATTTGATTCACATAAGTTTGAATTCATTTGTGGTGTAATTCAAAGAAAGAATACAGTTATAGAAAAATAAGGAGAGTAATTCATGTTCTCTTTTAAGTAAGAATGTTATTAAATATACATTTTATTTGTTGTTTGTGATTCTTTGGTTACCTAACATATTACTGTTATTTTTTATAGGTGCAGTGTAAAAAGCTTTTTGTAATTTTTTTCTTTTCTTTCTTTTTTTATTTTTGGCAAAGATAATAATATTCATTGCTAATCAAAGAGCAATTCAGAGGTTTTAAGGATCCAACAAAATTACAAGATCACTAGCTATATTAAGTAGGATATATTCATTCTAAAAGAATCTTTAAAGGAAGTGAGTTCAACATGGTCAGTTCATTCATCAATCTAAACACCTTTTTTTTTTTCTAGAAAACCTATAAATCTAATTAATTTGTCAAAAATCTAATTACTACTCTATTAGGTTAAATTAAAATTATTAATAATACAACAACAACAAAACCTTATCCCATTAAATAGGATTAGTTACATAAGTCAAACACGCTATTGAATTCTGTAATATATTATATTCATATCTACAATTTGCAACATATATATATATATAGTCATTTATAAAGTGTAACAAAGAAAAGAGATAAATTCTTATAAATAGAGAAGAATTGTATTTAATGGTCAAGATAATATGGCAATTATTAAAGTGTTGTTGTCACTATATATTTGACGCTTTTTCCCCAAGAAAGCAGCCCAAATGGGAGAAAATGGGGGATGCATGGAGGAAAATGAGATCACACAAGACAAAATCTTAATCATTCAAAAGATTCTAAAACATAGAGAAAAATAAAAGACGTTTTGTATTTAGCAATCAGTATGGAATGGAGTAGGGATCAAGTTTTAGAATTAAAGTACCAATTATGATTGTGCTTCTCATTTTTTCAGAAAATGTCAACTTGTCAAAAGGTTTGAGAAATACCATGTGATAGGATGAATTTTAAGCTAAATAACCATATAAACTCACTACAACATTTTTAGGTTGAGGCAACATTTAAAAAGTGTTGCCTAATGGCTGACAAAAAGTTACTTTTGATCAATGGCAACACTTTTGGGCCTAAGGCAACGTTTTTGGTCAGCGTTGCATATGCAGCCGTTGCCTTAGATCAAAGCAACACTTCTTTGTTTCAAAAGCAACGCTTTTGAGAGCAACACTTGGTAAGTGTTGCCTTTGGTTGAAAAACAACAACACTTCAAAGGTGTGTTTGAGACAACACTTTTGCAGTGTTGTCTCTTCTCTCGTATTTTGGCCACTACTAAAAAGTGTTGCCTATTTGCAATAAAATGCAACTCTTTTACGTGTTGCTTATAAGTTGGAATTTGTAATACTTTAAAGTGTTGCCTATTAGTTTTGAATATACAACCTTTTAAAGCATTGCCTTTTCTTTTGAATATGCGAATTATACAAATGTTGCTTTTTCTTTTGGATATGCAACCTATACAAGTGTTGCTTTTTCTTTTGGATATGCAACCATACAAGTTTTGCCTAATATTCAAAATATGCAACTAATAAAAAGGTTGCCTTTTTGATTAAAAAAAATTACTTTCGTAATAAAAATACAACAAAATTAAAATTTATAATAAATTTTTTTGTTCATACATGTGTAATTATTTTAATTAATAAATAAATTTGTGCATAATAAGAAAAAATTATAAAAGAGACAAAATAACTAATAACAAAATTCTAATTAAAATAGATATTAAAAAGTTCAATTAGTATTTCAAATACATGTTCATCAATAATTCTCAACAAAATAATAAAATTCTTGTCTAACAATAATTGTCATAACAAAATAGTAATTAATATTTATTAAAAAAATACAAATCTACTTGCATATTTTATATCCATACTTGACTTGTCCCATATGCTAAATCTGCAAATAATATACAACAAAAAATAAGCAACTTATTATTAAAACTGAAAAATTATAATAATAAAAATTTCTTTATGATATTAAATATTATAGATACAAAAGCAATAAATAGATCTAAAAAACTCCTTCTAATGTGGCTAAGGTATAGGACGATAGGATTCCATTGAAACAAAAGAGATATATTTAGAAACACAATCAATACAAAAAAGTATAACAATTCTGATGCAAAGGTGTCATCAAAAGAAAAAGAAAATGTTATGCGAAGGTTATTCAAGTCATTATTATAACATCGATTGTTACCTTAATATAATGTTTCTCCATCCCTCGTTGTTTATTCAGGCTGTCATCTTTTGATACCCAAACAAAAATAAAAATAAAAAAAGAAATTTTTTTTACTTCACAAGTTCACTTTTGCATCCATCTTCTACTGTGTTGTGTGTTTCTGCAAAACAAAGTTCACTGGTAAGAAGTCACATTCACATCACCTTCTCTATTATTTGTGACTTTCAGAGCCTATTTATTATGACTATGTAATGCAATGAAAACTTCTCATGAAAGCAAATTTAATCCCAGGCCATACTTGAAAAGCGCTACAACATTCTGTTCTCTTTGAGGACCATACTTGAAAAGTTGACACACACTCTATATGAGACAAAAGAAAAGGAAAATATTTAATTGAAACCACATAATAAATTTGATCAAGTATTTCAACAAACAAAGCTTGTCTCTTAGTCTTGATTCTCTTCGGAAAGAAAAACTATAATAAAAAAGATCACAGTTAGTTAAAAGTATAAAACATATCTCTAACTTCCATTAAAAACTTCAATAAAAAGGTTAAAAAAATTGGAAACAACAGCTATATATTTTCACAAAACTGCAGCTAAGCCATATGAAATTGGAAAATTTCAGATGATAAAAAATTATTAGTGTATGTTAATTAAACGATGAATTCGATGCACTTTAACTTAGGAGGTGTGCTGTAAATCCTTGACTATATGATGATGAGTCCAATAATGTCAAAGGCACATGCCTTATGCCTATGCATCTTGGGATTAACAAAGATGAGACTTCTTTTTAAGGAGACTTTAGCTACTCACTTCAATATAATCCCCACTACAACCTTATACATCTGTCAATCAAAGATTCATGATAATGGCATCAAAGCACCGCTTGATTATTATTCATAAGGAGGCAATTCATAAGGAAAAGTATTTTAGAAAACATACAAAGCAGAAGTTCCCAAATCTCCATAAACCACACCAAGACTCTAATATGCAAGCCGAAGAATTAACAGAGCAGAAAATTTCTGTAGAAATAGAAACAGAATTAACAAGGAACTTAATAGAAATTACTAGTAGCCAGTACAATATCTTGTAATTGGATCTGGAATGAAGATTTCCAGATTGAAATTTTACCATTTAACACTCCAAGAGTCTAACATCATCAACGAAAATTTGTGTTCTAATACAGATAACAAGTTATTAATTTCCAGCATCTGAACTTACAATGACACCATATTCTGAAGCTGACTAAGTTCTTGAGGAATCAAGCCAGAGAGTTGATTATTTGACAAATCACTGCAACATAGAATGACAAAAACCAATTAACAAACAGATTTCATAAGGAAAAAAAAGACAAATGACTTGCATGTACATAACACTTCTAAGATTAGCAAATTCTGCTGGAATAAATCCTGTTATATGATTTCTGCTCAGGTTCCTACAAAAATCAAATAATAGCCGTAAGTAAAAGAGAAACTGCCAGATTCGAAAAACAAATAAATAACAAGAAACTTGCCACAGTACTCACAGCTTTAGAAGATGTTCCAAGTCACCGAGGGAAGAAGGAATGGAGTCAATTATATTATTATTTGAAATACGCCTAAGAAGGAATCCGAAAGCATTCATCAGTATGAACCAGAGGGATATAAACAGATTTGGATCTGGAATGAACAATATGTAGAAATCTGAATTTCTTAGTCTACTTAGCATTTAGATTTGTGCTTGAATTTCTCTCGAATATTTGAAATAGACTATTATATAAAGGCATGCTCCTATACCCCAACGATTCACATTCAAAATAATTATATTGAATAATTTAATCTCTTTCCTTTTAAGATTTTTTCAACATGAACTCTTTTGCAAGCATGGCACAAGCATATATCTACTGTACTACCTAATCAAAATAGCATATCTTTGAATTTCTATATATATAGTATTGAATCTGATTGATAAATCATAAATGCAATCATTCAACTCCATCAATTTATTAAGGAATTGGTCCAGAAAAAAAGAATGAAAAAAAATTATTAAGGAAGTTAATTATGCGCTAGACAAGATAGGTTTTAGAAATTTCATAGTTTTTCAAATAAAACAAAAATCCAACTGGGGAAGAGAAAGAGAAACGAAGAGGAATATGGAAAAGGGAGTTTGAATCTTACTTTTTCTTTGTATAATTAAAGCTTCATAGATGAGTATAGTGTACATGTTTCTTAGATTGCATTTATAATGAAACTAACAATAAAGTAGAAACTTTCAGCACAGATTTGAAGATTTAAAAAAAAGTAATGTGAAAATGAATAATATATAGAGTCACATTAGGTCCCTAGATATTTTTATTTTAAATTGTTGGTGCAGAAAGTAGAAACTATATATGTGATACCCCACAAGCCACACTTAATAATATAATTGGCTAGACACACACCCATCTGAATCTGTTCTTCCTCCCTTTACTTTCTTTCACATTATCAGTATAATAGCAAGCTATCTAATCACTCTCATCTCTCCAACTAACAATAACGAGCAATGTCTTGAAGTAAGACACAGACACGAAGACAGAGACACAGCCGACGATGCTGAAGACGTCTCTGTTTTTCATAGTTAGTGTAAGCATTTGAGTTGAGTTGAGTTGAGTTGTGTATCATATCGTCATTTAGAAAGGTTCAGCTTATTTAATCCATTTATAAGTCTGATTAGTGTTTGAAACGGGAGAACACAAATTTGTACAGTTCCTTTAGAAGACTTGTTACTTTACTTATCAGGAAGTTAATTATATATTTTATAATATTAAAGTGATATAACACAGCATCCAAATGATACATTTTACCCTCTAAAATGCAGCTTGCAACACACTCTAAAGGAACTTAATCACAACAAAACTACTTATTTGTACTTGGAGAAAAACAAAAGATAGAAGAAAGAGTAACCAATGACTGAGACAATATAACAAACAAAAAGAGCGCAAAGCTGAATAACAAGCTTAGTTAGTTACTTAGTTACCTTCGAGAGTGAAGAATATCTTTGGTTAGTGTAACCACAGGCTCAATGTCCCTCAAAATCTCCTCTTCCTTCTCCTTCCACAGGTGGTACGGGTTTGTAGCCGGTGTGGCGGCAGTGCACCACGCTCGATGCTGAGGTGGCGCAAGAGTGAAGCGAAGGTGCCGATGAAGCAAAAACTGGCGAAGAAGATTAAAAGGAGAAGAACTTTTCATAACTAAAATTTTCCAGAATAATTGCTAATCTAAAAAATTAGGATTCAAAACACAAAAATAGAAAAGAAAAACAGAGGCAGAATCATGAGTACCTGAACAATGATCAGTGGTGATGAACCCTAGCAGAAGAACACCGGCAAATTGGAAGAGACCAGAGATGAACGGCAAGCAAAACCTAGAGAAGCTCGAAACAGCAAATAGCTCAAAAAACAGCAAATAGACACACACAATTTCCTTTTTCTTGAAAAAATCACACACACACACACAATTGAGCAATTAGAGTAGGAAAGGGAAGAATTGAAGTGCGCACCTAATGAAAAGAAACAAGTTTGGCAGCAGATCAAACGCAGAACGAAACCAGATCTTGTACTATGCAATTTTTCGACAAAATGCAGAAAGAAGTAACCGACACAGTGCAAAGAACAGAGAAAGAGAGGAACACGAGGTAACACGAAGAGAGCATAACAAGGCAAGTAGGGAGGAACGCAAAGAGAGAGGGAATGCTTCTTCGCGAGTAGAAAAGGAACCACGAATTTCATCAATTTAGGGGTTAGGTTACCAGTAGCATTTTGTTTCAACATTTTGTTTCAACATTTTGTTAGGAATGTGAAGATGATAAATGAATGAAAGTTTCTGTGTTTGAATAAGTTGGTTTCCTATTGATATATTTAGAGGAAAAATTGAAATTTAAAAGAAAAAAATACATTTATATATTTTAGACAACACTTATAATGAGAAGCTTATTAAAAATTTTAAAGCAATTTTAGAAAAGTGTAATTTATGTACATGATAAGCATTGCATGTGTATTTTGTTGAAGCAACGCCTTTCATGTGTTCTCTATCTAATCAAAGGGAACACTTATGTAGTGTTAGTTAAAGTGTTGCAATAGCAATATTTCATTGCAACAAATATTAAGCATTGTTTTTTATCATTTTAAACAACACTTTTTAAATGTTACTTATAGTATATGTTGCAATAGATAAAAAATATTGTAGTGACTTTTTAAACGAATGAATAGAATAAAATGCTACTTTTATTAAAAAATATTTAAAAAGTTGACAAAAAATAAAATTAACTTTGTAGCTGTAAAAAATGAGTTTTGACTGATAAAATTAACCAAATTCTAAAGATTTATTCAAAGTTTTTAAATTATCCTTTTAACTTAACATATCTTACCTTCAATTTTCAATCTCGATTCTTCACCTAAGAAAATATTTTTCTTTATTTTCATAATAAAAAATACACTTTTTGGCCACTTTTCTCATGGCATAAGCATAATAAAAGATTGTTAATTTGATAAAATCTTAGAAGTCTTTACACATTTATTTTCCATATATTGCACACATATACATATTCCCAGATGCAAACATTAGGAAAGAAACAGAATTACTATCCATATTTTCGTATATTCTAGTCTAAAAATCTAAAAAAAATAACTTTATACAAATTTAGAATAAATTATTAAAAATATATTCAAATTATCAAATCACCGATAAAATTATTTTTAAAATTGTTGACGATAAAAAATATTTTTAAAATGTAATTAAAAATAAAATATATCAATTTCTTTATAAATGACAAGTGAGTTATGTGGTTAACAAACTATTTATATATTTGAACTAATATTTTATAAAAACATTTAAATAATTATTTAGAATATACATTAAAAAAGCCAAAATTCAATCTCTATATTTTTTATTTTTTAAGAGACATTTTTTGGTCATTAACAAAAAAATCACAAAATAATTTTAACTTAATGTAAAATCACCAAATTTCAATGATATAAATGTTTCACTTTTATAATCATATTATAAAAAAAATTATATCAAAATTCAATCTCTAATATTTTTTTGAGAATATATATTTAACGGTTGAATAGTTTTGTTATCTTTTAAAATATTTTAATGATATTTTTATCATGAGCAAATTTGGTGAATACCTTTTTTACCAATTTAATGATTCAGAAGTATCTTTTATTAGGTATGAATACGGATTCGATCGGATTGGATATGGCCAAAATATCTGTAACACCCTAACTTTTAATACCTCATGATCGTACTAAAAGTCCAAGCGCTACTAACCTATATTCCTTTAATTATATACTATGTTTATTTAATATTGAGCCTTTGCGAATACGAACCGAGACTTTAATTAAGGAAACGGAAGGTTTTTACTTTTAATCACTTAATTGCAAAAATATATATATTCACATAGCATGATATACATATTATTTCAAGACTTTCAAAATACAAGTCCTATCTCCTCTAAAAACCAAAACAATAAACGAAGAGGAAAAAATAAAATCTAACAACTCAACTTGTAAACATAATATTTTATGCTCTTGTAGCTCCGCACTAAACCTTCGCACCTGTAGCTGAAATGGGTGGAAATAGGGGGTAAGAATTGGGGAGTTCTTAGTAGAGTCGGGGGTGTATAGTTATATCCTTTTTATATATACTTGATCAGCAACAACAGTCAACAAAGTATGAGCCAATTCAACAATTATAGAACACAAAAATTTTAAAGGAATATAGGTTAGTAGCGCTTGGACTTTTAGTACGATCATGAGGTACTAAAAATTAGGGTGTTACAGATATTTTGGCCATATCCAATCCGATCGAATCCGTATTCATACCTAATAAAAGATACTTATGAATCATTAAATTGGTAAAAAAGGGTATTCACCAAATTTGCTCATGATAAAAATATCATTAAAATATTTTAAAAGATAACAAAACTATTCAACCGTTAAATATATATTCTCAAAAAAATATTAGAGATTGAATTTTGATACCATTTTTTTTATAATATGATTATAAAAGTGAAACATTTATATCATTGAAATTTGGTGATTTTACATTAAGTTAAAATTATACTATGTTTATTTAATATTGAGCCTTTGCGAATACGAACCGAGACTTTAATTAAGGAAACGAAAGGTTTTTACTTTTAATTACTTAATCGCAAAAATATATATATTCACATAGCATGATATACATATTATTTCAAGACTTTCAAAATACAAGTCCTATCCCCTCTAAAAACCAAAAGAATAAACAAAGAGGAAAAAATAAAATCTAACAACTCAACTTGTAAATATAATCTTTTATGCTCCTGTAGCTCCGCACTAAACCTTCGCACCTGTAGCTGAAATGGGTGGAAATAGGGAGTAAGAATTGGGGAGTTCTTAGTAGGGTCGGGGGTGTATAGTTATATCCTTTTTATATATACTTGATCAACAACAACAGTCAACAAAGTATGAGCCAATTCAACAATTATAGAACACAAAATCCAATTACAAGCACACACAATCATAGAAAACACACTCACAAACAAATATGCGTAAACAAGTATGATGCATGTCTATCCCTAGTGCAGGTAATGAGCTCATCTGTCGATTTTGACCCGCTCCCGACGTAACTCAGCAACCTTTCTCTGAGTTTGGTTTTCAGTGTCATAACCTTTGTAAGCAACCTCTGTCTTACAGGTGCGACTCTCTTGAGCCGATGTATGAAAACATAACCTCTGTAAGCAACCTCTGTCTTATAGGTGAGGCTCTCTCTAGCCAATGTATGTAGCGATAACCTCTATAAGCAACCTCTGTCTTACAGGTGCGACCATCCCCTGGATTGGCTGATGTATCTCTGGAAGCAAATCTCAGTGGACTCACCATCATATCTCTGCTTGTTTTCAGTAGATACATAATCATCTTAGCTCGTTCTTTCTTTCGTTTCTTTTATTCCTACTCTCTGCTCTCCTGTGACAGAGATTCTTTAGATTTAGAACTTGAATACCTTAGATAACTTACTTAATTTCTGGTTTAGTTGGATCTTTAAGCTGGAATCTGAGTGTCGGAGTTCTAGAAATGCCTCCGACTTTTCCGGGACGGGACCTTTTATATTAACTATGCAAACACCTTTACTATGTTGAGAATCTCCGATTTTTATTCCGTATATATTTCTGTTACTTTTCAGATGCAGGTCGAAAGACACCTCATTGAGTGTCTAGAGACTTTCCTTACAAGCGAAGAACTGTCTTTTGGGCTGTATTATATTTTATTTTAGGCTATTTATGTATGTTTATAGAATCTCTGCATGTATATCTCGTATTTTGTCCCTCCTAGAGGTTAACTTGGAGAAACAGGTGCTTATTTTGTAGTTTGAATTTTATTTTGGGTTATATATATATATATATATATATATATATATATATATATATATATATATATATATATATGGAACTCCGATCTATATATTATGTTTTTAGCCTTCTTTTGATCTTACCTATCTGTTTAATTATCCTTGCGAGTGCGGCATGATTTCCCGTTTATACTTTTGTTTACCTTATTCTTCAAGACTCCTAGATATGAACTCTTTCAACTATATTTATGTACGTATTTTATTTCTAGAGGTCGTTATACTTTGCCACCTCTGCTTTATGACTTATGCGTAAGGCTCTGTGTCGTATGGTGTTACATTTTGGTATCAGAGCTTCGTTCCTGTAGAGCTTGAGGGACGGACTAACTATACTTCTGAGCATACTCTGAGTCGTGTTTATGTGCTATATAGGATATCTGACTGATAAACATAGCATAAAGTTCACGAGCATGCATTTGGGACTTTGAAGTATTAGACTTGAGATATTGAGACTGATCACCGGAATATCACTTGTTTGGTGTGAACAGTAACCAAATGATGACTCATGGACGCAGTCATGGTCAAGTACAGAGAGGTAATGAGGTAACCGTAACGGTAGGTAGTGTGACTAACTTCATAACTGCGATGATGAACGTGACTGCTGTCGTTAATGCTACTGGTATTGCGACCAACCGAATAGTGGATAGGATGAGACAACAAGTTGGAGATTGAAATAAAGGTAATAATGGACATGATGTGGGAGATAATATTTCGAGTGCAGTGGTACCAATAGTGATAGTGAGTTTTTCGGAATTAGTTAACACAGGTCAAGTAACGGGAGAAAGCTCGAGAAAGACTATGGGGGCAAAGAGTGATCGTCGGGAATCTTACACAAAGAAGAAGGGAAAGAAGATCATACCAAAGAGTTGAAGTTTCAAAATGAATGGTTATGTTTTCCTACATCTTTAGGACCAGCACAATGACCAAGGAAACGACAACCACCAAACACCTGGCAAGGAAAAGCAGGCGAGTACTCAGCTGGATAATTTAAAGTGCTCAAGATGTAAAAGGTATCATCAAGACAAGTCGGCCAGGGCCGGGCTAGGTGTGTGTTACAAGTGCGGAGAATTAGAGCCTATGTTTTGGAAATTTCCACATAGGAAAGGCAGGGATGCAGCTAAATCTGATTCTCAGACACGAGGTAATTGCAAACTAGTAGCTAAATTTTTAACTGTCTTGCATAATATTGGTATGTAGCATTCATTCGTAACGCATGACTAAGTTTTGAGAATCGTGATTTCGAAATGAATGATCAACCGATGACTTCCGATTATTGAGACAGAGTGATATTTGGTTAACATAGCGGAATGGCTAGGTTCTTGGAAGATAATAAATAGAGTGATGCGGTAAAAGCAGGATGAACTATTTTGAGCATTCATTTTGAGTTACATCTAAGGGATCATGAGTGCTGATAATTACGCAGAATTGTTATTCGAATTCAGCAATAAAGAAATGTAGTGGAGAGCAATGACAAGGGTTTATCTTTTAATTGCTAAATTGGTTAGGTGGCAAGCAAAGTTTTGATCGACTCCCAAATAGGAGAGAGTTTCCTGAAGTGTTCCCGAGGATGCACCAGAATTTCTACTGCAAGAAAAGATGGAACTTGTAATAAACTTAGTGCCGAGAGCTGGACTTGTTTTGATTGCATCGTATAACTTAACACCATTAGAATTGGCAGAACTTAGAATTTAGTTGAAGGAGGGTAATAGAAGAAAAATATGTTCGGCCAAGTGTTTCCCTGTGGTGAGTACCAGTTATGTTAGTAGAAAAGAAAGATGATAAGAAGAAGTTTTATGTGAGAAAGAGTGTGTGCCAAGAAATCTTCGCGACTCGATCTAGCCTTTCTTTTGCAAGTTGCATTGGAATTCTATCTTGAATTCCATCTTGAAAAACGAATTGATCATCTTCCCAATTTTATTCCTTAATTGCATGAATCTTATCTCTTCCGAGATGAGCCTGAGCTTATCTTGGTATAATCATGTAATCCTTGAATCTAAGGAACTTGCTGTGAATGAAGTTGCTCTCCTTCGCAAACTGTATTCTTCTAAAATCCACTGAGACTTACCTGATTTGCTATGCCTTGTTCTCTCTATCAAGGTCTTGATTTAAATTTCTTTTTGAGTTGTACCTTAGTTCCTCTTCTTGTGCATTTCGTTATTTATGTACAACTCTATTTGACTGCATACAAGACCTTCTTTTGATCTTTTGTGAACATCATTCGTGTTGCTCGTTCATCTCTTTGAAACTAACATCTTTTCAAAAATCAACTTGAGATGGAATTTACGTCACGTACAACTCCTAGATGCAACCATTAAGACGTTAGTTTCGTAGAGCAATATTTATGAACGTGGAAGACAGGACTTGTAAGTATGCGACATCAAGAGGAGTTTTGGAGCTTTAATTCTTATCGATCATATTGCTTGTGATTAAGTTGACTCGCAAGAATGCACCATTCGTATGGATTCCCGACCATGAAGAGAGTTTTTGAACTCGGAATGAGAGATTGATTACAGCACCAACACTAGTGTTACCTGAACTTAATGAACTATTTTAGGGTTACTGCGATGCATCATTGAAGGGATTAGAGTGCATGTTGAGGCAATATTGTAATAAGGTGACAGACGCTCTGAATAGGAAGTCTCTAAATATTGCTTAGATGTGGATTCAAGGGGAAGAATTGTTAAGTGAGTTTAGAGTCTTAAGTTGGGTGTTAAGAGAGTGGCTGAGGGTGTTGGGCTGAATTAATGGCAATTATAAGCAATGGTGAGGCTGAAGTTTGGAGAACACAGCAAGATAGTAAGAAGCTACCAAGGATGTTGAAGTCTGTTGAACAAGAAAATCAAGAAGAAGATCGAGAGAGACAAAGAAGGAGTTGGAGGTACAATGGAATGATTTGCATGCCGAATGTTGTAAGTGAAGGCATAAACTGTGGCCTGAAGTTCTCAAAAATGGATTTTTGACTTCATCCTAGAGTTACTAAGATGCACCACGAATTAAAGCAGATGTTTTGATGGCCTGGGATGGAAGGTGGCGCAGCATCACTTGCGACCAAGTGCCTGACGTGTCAGAAGGTGAAGACAGAGCATTGGAGACTGTAAGTTAAGAAGATAGTAAGGTTGCACAAAGTGTTAATCGCTTCTGTTTTGGTGTGAACCCGGAGAATCAAGTATCTTAGGTCCTGAAACGATAGCCGAGACAACAAAAAAGAGATCAAGCAAATTTGAGTTAAGATTCTCATTACAAAAAGCCGACAGAAGAGTTATATGGACCTGAGAGAAAATCTTTCAAATTTGAAGAAGGAAGTCCTGTATTCGTGAAGCTTGCTTCAACAAACTGGAACTGATGAGCAAACAAAATTGAAGTCGAAGTGTTATAGGACCTGAGTTAGTGGCAAAAAAAATGGACTGTTTCAGATTCTAAAGAGGATTGGGTCGGTGGCTTATCGGGTAACTCTACCCCCACATATTTCAAACCGGTACGACGTATTTCATGTCTCGCAGTTTCAAAAATACGCTTCTGATGCCAATCACATTTTAGAACCTGAACCAGTGTAACTGAAAGAGGATCTAACGCGTCAAGTAACTCCGGTTAGAATTGACAATACCGATATTAAGCGGCTACGCGGAAAAGGAATTTCGTTAGTAAAGATTGCTTGGAGTTGAGCTGGAATTGAGAAACACACCTGGAAACTTAAGCCATAAATGAGAGAAGACTACCCTTACCTATTTTCAGGTAACTTAATCTGAATTTTGGGGACAAAATTCTTAATTATGTGGGTAGGATATAAACTTTGAAAAATTAATAAATAATTAGCCAATAAATTAATTATTATTCAAAGAAATTAGAAAATTAAATTTTATAGTTTAGAAAAGTAGAAACATTAAAAATACAAATTTTGACACTAATTTTAAAGATTTTAGCAAAATATCAAGCCAACAGACCGAATCAAACTCAAACCAGGCCCAAGGCTCTATATATAAACCAAGATCCAGCCTTATTCTTCCTAATAGTTCCCTTGAAACACGTCGAATTTGTAGGAGAGGAAGGAAATAACTTAACCCTTCCAAAAATTCAATCGTCCGTAACTTTCAGTTTCAAAAATTGGAGATTTGGTTATTGAAGAATTATATGATTTTGATGATTTAGGTGAACTCTAGCGATGGATAATCACCGGGTTTTGTCCATTTGACTCGTGAGTAATGGTAAGAAAATCCTAACCCTTGTGAATTGGTGATTTAGTGAGCTCAATGTTAATTATAGTGATATTGTGTGAAATTAGATTATGTTCTTATTGATTTGGAGTTCAATTAGGCAGTTTGGAACGAAATCCGGGTGATTAAGCTTGAGAAATTGATATTTGGAAGTTTGGAGCTTGTGAAATGAGAGGTTTTTTATGTGTTCCGAGTTTAGGGAGAAATCGGCCAAGGTATGGTTTTAGTTTCTCGTAGTTAATGTTTAATGCCACATAAAAACTTAGGCTAGACGACCTTAAGTTAGGAATAAACTGAATGAATTATTGATGGATTATGTATACGATATATGGTATATGATGTGTGTATAAAGGATGAATGAATTTGTATGTGTTGAATTATGTCTTTGATAAGTATAAAAAAAATAATTAAGATTGTTGATGTGTTGAAAATTGATGGTAGGTTTGTGAAATTGAATTGAATGGATTGGTTGAAAGATGTACGATTTGATTTTGTAAACGGTTTGCTATTAAAGCTGGTAGGTTTTTGGAAAAGATTTATTATTGGAATTGGTTTGATTTTGAAATAATTTGATATTGGAAATTATTTGAATGATTAAGAGGTGTTTGGTTTGGTAGTTGGAACCCTTGAAGGGTGGCAGAAGTCCAAATTTTAGAGAAAATGCTGTCAAAATTTTTATGAAAATTGGAGGTTTCGTTTGTAGTGGTTATTTAGAAACGTTTGGGTTTAAGGATTTTATAATTTAGTTTTGAGTTATTAAGAAAACGATTACGTTTTGAGTTTGATTTATTTAGAAAAGAGTGAATTAAATTTTGAATATGAATTTTTGATGAATGATGATGACATTGAGACTATTTGTTGACTCTCTGTCGCAAGATGTGATCGGACACTTTAACTCCTCAGGTTCCCCCATAGGCATATATATATTGAGCTTGGAGTTTTCTCATGAAATATCATATTATTGAACTTGGAGTTTGACTCCATAGAATATATATTATTGAGTTTGGAGTTTGACTCCATGGATATTATTTTTTAGCTTGGGGATGCATGCTCAGAGGGACTGTCTAATGGTTAACTACCAGGACATGTCGGGCTAGCTATATAACCGATAGATGAGACTCATCAACCATAGGACAGGCATATATCATATGCATTTGTTTGTTTTGTTTGAGTGTGCATTGTTTTGGTTTGCTTAACTGCTTAACTCTACTTATTAACTACTTGTTCTACTTGCTATAATTGCACCTTTATTTGTGTTTTCCTTACTTGAATTGTATGTGTATGTTTTTTGAGAGACTCTCTTGGCGGAGGTGTTGGGAGGGGGGAGTTGTCCACCGGTGATTTGGAGAGTTTGAGGAGATAGAAAGTGAAGGGATAGGTTAAAGTTAGATTTAGAACTTGAACATCTTAGATAACTTACTTAATTTCTGTGTTAGTTGGATCTTTAAACTAAAATCTGAGTGTCAGGGTTCTAGGAATACCTCTAGCTTTCCCAGAATCTTTTATATTAACTATGCGGGTACCTTTACCATGCTGAGAATCTCCGGTTTTGATTCCATACATATTTTTGTTGTTTTTCGAATGCAGGTCGAAAGACATCTCATTGAGCGTCTGGAGACCTTCCTTACAAGCGAAGAACTATCTTTTGAGCTGTATTATATTATGTTTTAGGCTATGTATATATATTTGTAGAATTTTCGCATGTATAACTCCTATTTTATCCCTCATAGAGGTTGACTTGAAGAAACAGGTGTTTATTATATAGTTTGAGTTTTATTTTGGGTTGTGTGTATATATATATATATATATATATATATATATATATATATATATATATATATATATATACTCTGGCCAACCTTAGTTTCGCAGGTCGAGTCTGGAGCTTGATATTTGTATTTTGGAACTCCGATTTGTATATTATGTTTTTAGCCTTCTTTTGATCTTATCTATCTGTTTACGATTATCCTTGCAAGTGCGACACGATTTCCTGTTTACGCTTTTGTTTAGCTTATTTTTCATGGCTCCTAGATATTAACTTTTTCAACTATATTTGTGTACGTATTTTATTTCTAGAGGTCGTTATATCTTGCCACCTCTACTTTACGACCTAAACGTAAAGTTTTGTGTGATAGGGTATTACAAAAGTCAACCTATTTTATTGTCTTGTAACTTCAAAGAATTCACAACACTGTCATAAAAATCTAACAATTAAGAAAGAAAATTCATTACAATGGGCATATTCATTTTAACAAATATTCTTATATCCAATACTATAAAAAATATACTGGCCATCTTTAATTACTACAGGTTCAACTTTTATCGACAGTGATAGTATGCCTAAATTGAGATATTTTCGAACTATAGTAATCATCAAGCAGCACAATCAATGAAACATTCGTCCGTGCCTTCTCATTTTGAGTACATTTATACATGAAAGAAATTATACATAAAGAAAAAAAAAAGAAAAATTTGCAAGAGCAATAAAAATGATGATTCTTATAATTTTGTGTGGCCATCTATATATAGTAGACCAAAAGACTATGATTATTTAACGAAATTAATTTGTATTCATTGCATTCAATTTGAATAAGTAAAAAATATCTTATTTTAATTTAGTCCTTAGTTCACATGATTTGAATTTGACTCGATATATATGATTTAATTTGATTTAATTATTAGTTGAAAATATCTCTTTGTCTATTTTATTCATAAATTTATTATTTTAATGACTAATAAATTAATTAAATTAATTAATTAATATACATAATAAATTTGGTTTATTAAAACTAAAGAAATAAATTGAAAAATACTAACAAAACGTTAAAAATAAATTAAAAAATACTACCAAATCAAATTGATATAAATTATAATAAATTGTGTGATATTTAAATATCTAATTAAATCAATTAGTTGATATAATTATTTTATCGTAATAATTTGTATTTAATGAGTTAAAAAAAATTGAAAAACATTCTCATAAATATACCACGTCAACTCTATTATTAAGTGCAGAAACTCGTTTTTTATATAATCGAATAGAAATAGATAGATAAAGAAAAAGAAATAAGAAAATAAAAAACTTTACTAAAATGGCATAAAAGACAGTATTAATCAGCAAGTAATTAGTTTCATTCTAACTATATTTGTTAACTAATATACTAATTTTAGATTTTAATATTTTTATCCTAATTAAACTTCTAACTCAAAACTTTTGGTTTAGGAACTAACGTAATACTTATTATCTTTTTTCTTTTTTTAGTCAGAAAATATTTATTATCTTAATTAATCTCAATTGGTTATTAAATAGTAATTACATCCTTTTTTTTTTGGTCGACAATATTAATATAGGAGCTAAGCTTAGGATTTGAAGAAGGCCCCTCTGGAACAAAAGGGATATCATATATTGGTCCAGACTTGGTCAAATTGGCCCAATAAAAAACTCACGAATAACTTTTAAATTCATTTTTTATTCTTGACAAAAAAAAAATCATTTTTTATTTTCTTTTCGGTTGCTAATAAAAACGAACTCTAGGCAACTACCAAAAATTTTTACTACGTACAGTGAGATGTCAATGGATCGATCACAATATAACTTTGTGTCATTTCATTTGATTCATGTAGCTTCATCTGTATTTATTGTTGTTGTTTAAATTTTTTGGTTTTCCACGCGGTACTGAGTTTCATTTAAGAGTTTGTGCAGCAACACGGGATTCGAACCTCGTTATTGTTGTTTAATTGATCTCGATAGTTATTGCATGCAATATGGGGTGAAATAGTAGTCCATTTTTATTTAAGAAAAATTGTAACTTGAATTTAATTTGTATGCACGGATTTAACTATTTTTCATAGATATCCGATCATATATTCTCGTGTTTTTGGGTACAAGAGACAAAAAAAAAAAAAGTAAAAAGAAAACGTGCTCCATGACAATCAATCTTAAAAAGCAATGAGAACTTAAGTAATAAATCAGGGGAATATTTCACATGCAGATGCTCTTTGATACCTAGTTTCAAACATAGGAACCAAAATTCCCATGCAAACATTCTCAAGAATGGCCCCACAGTCAGGGATTATTCTAACATAGATGTACATATCAAGTACTGTAAACATAAATAGTAACAGAGAAATAAGGGATATCCATTGCAATCTCATAAGAAATCAAATAAAACATACAAAAGTTCCTCTATGACACAACCGCATAAACCCAAAGTATAATGAAGTCAGTACAGAAATTTATTCCATGCAATCACCCTTGAGTTGTATCATTCCAAACCAAAGTTCTCTATTTTTCTAGCAAATGAAAAACCTTCCCTTGCAAGTTCATCCACATTCTGGACTGAAGGTCGGACCCTTGCTACTCCTCTTCGATTCTTCCCTGCAAAAAGGCGCCAACAACTTTCCCATCTTTAATCCAGTATGACCCAAACTTAGGATTAGATGACTCGGGGCTGCTGTCTCCAAATAGTACGGTGTCACCTACGTTGTCCCCGTAGAATTCCCAAGCCTGTCCAAATTGGTGGGAATAGAGTACTGGAAGGTAATCATACTCCTCAACTGTTTTTCCTTCTTCGGCAGCTTTGATGGCCTACATAAAACATGTTACTCAAAATGAGACAGTATAGACATGAATAGTTCATGGAAAAAAAAATCCATAGTAACTTTGGAAACCAACTCATGTTCTCAAAATTAGATGCCATAGTGATTAAACATTTTTTAGAAGAAGTTTTTCACCTCCACAGCTTTTCTAGCTGATTGGCAAGCATGCTCGACATATTCAACTCTTCTCAACTCATTGTATAATTTCACGGGGAAAGTAGCAACATCACCAACAGCGTATACATTAGGAACACTGGTCTTGAAGAAGCCATCTGTCTGCAGCAACAATAAAAAGACATTATTATCAACAATGAAAGATTCATCAGTCACTTCCTTTTTGTACTACAATCATTTCTTAGATGATATCTTATTCAATATCAATTAAGAAATGGATATAGTATGACTAACCTTGATTCCACCCTTCTCTTCTTCAACCTGTCCCTTGAATAAGGCTGTTTGTGGCCTTAATCCATCACCAACAACAACAATATCAGCTTCTAGGACCCTGCCATCCTTTAGTTTGACTTCTTTCACCTGAATGGTGGTTTGAAATCATGTCAAGCTTGATTTGAAATTTAAAAGGAAATCCTATCAGCAGCAGCATATTGAGATTAAGAGTTCAATCATACCTCTCCATCAGAATTGGCAGTGAATCCAACAACAACTGTTCTTTTCATAATATTGACCCCCTTCTTCGCATAGTACCCCTCGTTGAAAGCAGCTATGTCAGATGTAAAAAGTCTTGACACTGCAACATCAGATTATAATGCCCTTCTTTAGAAACATATAAAGAAAGATAAAATGGGATGGTGTGAAAAGAAAAGGTTATAATTATCTACTTACTACACCAAGGCTCTGGCTAGACCATGGTAACATCAAGATTGTTGCATCTCAACCTTGCACTAAGCTCCATACTAATGTATCCACCTCCAACAACAACAGCTTTGCCGTTCTTCTTTGCTTTGATTGCTTCATATAGTTTATCAGCATCATCAATTTCCCTAAAATAAAATATGTTTTTGGCATCAGCTCCTTGAACACCCAAATCACTCAACCTTATAACCTGCAAACAAATCTTCGGTATTAGCAAGACGAAAAAAAAGTGAAGAAATGATTACAATGCATGACATATCCTCAAGGATCCTTACAGTTGAGCCGGTCGCAATCAACAAAATCTGATAACTGAATGTTTCTCCTCCCGCACTTGTCAGAGATTTTGCAGCAAGGTCTGCTTTCACTATTTCTGTGCTGAGAATCAACTCTATACCTGCAATCAAGCATTTAAATTTGCATTGGAAAATCATTGTTAAAGACTCTTTTTTTCTAGTTAACTCTTCTTTTCACTTGGCATGAAAGGCGAGCTATCCTTAAAACTATCCAATAATTGTGTTGAACCAAACGTAATAATCACCTTTCTCACTGTACCACTCAGGAAACAATATTTCTCTTCTAGGTCCAGTGTAAACATAGAAAGTAGGGAGTCTACTAGGGACTGCAAAATCCAATTGTCACAACTTATAGCATATCAAACAAGGAGGGACGGAGGGAGAGAGAGAACATGAACATATAAAAAGCATCACAACTTACACTCAGGATGAAGGTAAGACTTGCTTAGTACAGTACGTTCATAAGGTGCTACCTACAAAAAAATACAAGAAGAAAAATAAGGAAACATGTACTAGAAATAACTGCATTCGGTTCAAGTGACAAACTCAATACAAGATTTGAAGACAAAATGTATAGAAAGCACTTAAGGAAGGATATACTAGAAAATAATATGAATATTGCTTCCTTCACCAATTGTCATAGTTCAAAAGAAAATTTGCAACTTGTAGTAAATTCGTTTTGCAAGTTAAAAGGAAAATCATTTCAATTGGAACATATAAAACCACAGGGAATAAGTAATATTTAATTCCTGGCTTAGAGGTCCATGATGTATCAATTTACAAAATGTAAACGAGAAAAGAAATATATACGTATATATTCGACAAAGATTTCATACATCTAAAAAAGAGAAGGAATCGTAAATGAGAAAATCACACGTTTCTAAACATGGATATGAGATGCAATGTGCAGTTGAAAACAAAAGATACCGCTTCTTTGGATATGATTGCCAGCTCCCCAGGCTTAAGTCCCTGATTGGCAAATTCCCTTGCAGCATAACCCTGCAATTACGAAAATATATCAACTACACAATCCGAAAACTGAAAATAAGACAGAATGCAAGTGAAAACAAATGACCTAGCACTTTTTCTTTTTGCGTTTTACCAAATTTCTTAGGGGAAAGTAGTGAAATAATAGTGCTGAACTATTCACACTAGGTTTCGATAGCCATGGCTAAATTTCTAGCTGATGCAGCTAACAATTCCATAACAAAATTCTGTCGCTTAAAACTGATATTGAAGAAATGGAGCTTACAGCAGCAACACCTCCACCAAGGATAATGTACTTGAAGGTCTTCACCATTGTGGATCACTACAGTTTCAGAGGTTCAGTTCGTTCTTTCTTTCTTCTTCGCCTTTTCAGTTAGGTCAAGGGAATATATATCGGCTGAAACTTCTAAGTTCTATCAACAAATCAAATTTAATTATAATAAAATAAATTTGAATTTTTGTCCCCCTAATGAACTTGAAGCGAATTCTTGGGCTTCTTGTTGTCCTCGCTTAGCCCAATGGCCTCTCATCCACCCAAAACCATTCAATAGAATTAACACAAGGTGGTTCCAGCAATTTCCTAAAACCCCAGACATAAACCTCCAAAGTTACCGAATTTTTAATCTAAAAAATTTACAACAGAATCATCAAATTAAATGAAATTGCTTCCATTTTGTATGTTGGGTATGCATCAAAATGGGAACTTGATGAGAGAGCCACCGCACAAGCAAACGGTGACAGCGCCTCTTTCAGAGGTGAACTTGTTGGCCAGAGACACCGCAAGCTCCTCTTCTTCGAAGACCTCCACAACCACATTGCTCTTCTGGGTCTCCGCCATCGACGATTTCAGAGCTGAAAAGAGCGAGCTTTTGTACTTTGGAGTAACCCAAGAGAGAGAAAGCTCAGTGAAGGAGAATGGAGTCGAAGAGCAATGTGAGAGGAGCAAAAAGGGATTTGAATATTTTGGAGGGAAAAAAAGAGTAATTTAATATAGATGGTAGGATTTTTTTATTTAAATGAATTAAATATATTATTTACCGAAATATGTAATATACATAATACTTATTTATTGATATACACAATTTTTACACATCTTAGATATAGTGACTTAAACTATATTAAACATTTATCTTTGATACCTAGTTATTGTGCTTTCATGATATAGTTTCAAATGTTCGTTATATGAAGAGTTTAAGTGTTATTTATAAGATATTAGTTTATATTTTTAGAATATTTTAATTTAATGTATTTTGATTTTGTTTATTTAATTACTAGACTGGGTCTTATGTTTATCGGCTTTAGGATTTGTCTTTGTTTTAACTTTTAACATAATAAGAGGTTATAAATACCTCCTTAGCTATTGTAGTCATAGCATAGAATGATCTTCTTTACATTCATGTAAAGGTTGCTCTAATAGACATGTATGCCAAATGTGGGAGCCTTTTCTCAGCTGAGAAATTGTTTTGCTTAACAAAGCCTGCAAGAGATGAGGTATACTGGAATGTTATGATTGCAGGGTACCTGCATAACAGATGCACTGACAAAGCGATTTCCACTTTCAATCAGATGAGACTAGAAAATGTGAGGCCTAATTTAGTGACATTTGTGACCATACTTCCATCTGTATCATGTTTTTCGGTATTGAAAGAGGCCATGGCTTTTCAAGCCTGCATAATCCGAATGGGATTTGTGCATGGTTCCTCTGCTGGAAACAGCCTAATAGATGTATAATTCAGGGGAATATTTCACATGCAGATCCTCTTTGATACCTAGTTTCAAACATAGGAACCAAAATTCCCATGCAAACATTCTCAAGAATGGCCCCACAGTCAGGGATTATTCTAACATAGATGTACATATCAAGTACTGTAAACATAAATAGTAACACAGAAATAAGGGATATCCATTGCAATCTCATAGGAAATCAAATAAAACATACAAAAGTTCCTCTATGACACAATCGCATAAACCCAAAGTAAAATGAAGTCAGTACAGAAATTTATTCTATGCAATCACCCTTAGAGTTATCATTCGAAACTAAAGGTTCAATATTCTTCTAGCAAAGGAAAAACCTTCCCTTGCAAGTTCATCCACATTCTGGACTGAAGGTCGGACCCTTGCTAAATTGGACATAGCCTGGACCTCCTCAATGCTTGCTCTCAGCAAAAAGGCGCCGACAACATTCCCATCTTTAATCCAGTATGACCCAAACTTGGGATTAGCTGACTCGGGGCTGCTGTCTCCAAATAGCACGGTGTCACCTACGTTGTCACCGCAGAAATACCAAAACATTTCAGGCGGGTAGGAAAAGAATGTTGGAAGGTAATCATACTCTTGCACTATTTCCCCTTTCTCGGCAGCTTTGATGGCCTACATACATGTTACTCAAAATGAGACCGTATAGGCAAGAATAGTTCATGAAAAAAAAAAAACAAAAATCCATTTGGGTACTGATCTACTGAGTAGCTTTGGAAACCAACTCATGTTCTCAAAATTGGATGCCATTCTCACCTGCACAGCTATTGCAGCTGATTGGCGAGCATGCTCGACATGTTCAACTCTTCTAAACTCGTTGCATAACTTCAAGGGGAAAGTAGCAACATCACCAATAGCGTACACATTAGGAACACTGGTCCTTAAGAAGCCATCCGTCTGCAGCAACAATAAAAGACATTATTGTCAACAATGAAAGATTACTTTTTGTACTACAATCATTTCTAAAAGAAGTATACAAAGGGGTCAACCCCAACCCAAAGGAGCCCATTATGAAATCAAGATATCAACACCAAAAGTAAGCAAAAAAAAAAAAAAGAAAGTTGGGGTTTGAAGACATGGGGGAAGGGCTCTACAATACTGTCATCAATGAGGCTGCCAAAACAGAACTATGAAGATCTTGATGGAGATCATAAATGCTAAAATTTTTTAAAAGTTAATTTTTATAAGCAACTTTTAAAAAATAAAAACTTTATCAAATTAGGCCTTAGAAATTAATCACTTGTTAGTCGCATTTTATACCAATATAAAAGGGTGCATGTGGTCATTGTATACTTTTCTGCCATGTAAAAATTCATGATAATTATTAGAAAAATAAAGAAAAAAATAAGAAAATGAAAAACTTTACTAAAATGGCATAAAAGGCAGTACTAGTTAGCAAGTAATCAGTTTCACTCTAACTATATTTGTTAACTAATATACTAATTTTAATATTCTGATCCTAATTAAACTACTAACTCAAAACTTCTAGAAATGGATATGGTAGGACTAACCTTAATTCCACCCTTCTCTTCTTCAATTTGTCCCTTGAATAAGGCTGTTTGTGGCCTTCCTCCATCACCAACAACAACGAAATCAGCTTCTAGGACCCTCCCATCCTTTAGTTTGACTTCTTTCACCTAAACGGTGGATTGAAATCATGTCAAAGGAAATCCTATCAGTAGCATACTGAGATTAAGAGTTCAATATACCTCTCCATCAGAATTGGCAGTGAATCCAACAACAATTGTTCTTTTCATAATATTGACCCCCTTTTTCGCAAGGTATCCCTCATAGAAAGCAGCTATGTCAGATGTAAAAAGTCCATGCACTGCAACATCAATAAGATTATAATACCTTTCTTTAGAAACATATAAAGAAAGATAAAATAGGATAGTATGAAAAGAAAAGGTTATAACTATCCACTTACTACACCAAGGTTCTGGGTAGACCATGGTAACATCAAGATTGTTGTCGCTCAACCTTGCACTCAGCTCTATACCAATGTATCCACCTCCAACAACCACAGCTTTGCCATTCTTCTTTGCTTTAATTGCTTCATATAGTTTATGAGCATCATCAACTTCCCTAAAGTAAAAGATGTTTTTTGCATCACCAAAATCACTCAATCTTATAACCTGCAAACAAATATTAGGTATTAGCAAGACGAACATTATGTTGAGATTGCACATATATTTTTTTTATGACTTGTTTTTAAATCTTTTTCTAATGTTCACCTATTTATTTTAGCAGCATTTGTTGTTTTTAACTTATAAGCATCTTGTAGTTTAAGTTTAAAAGATTTCTAACTAACTCGCATACTCTTTCACCTATTAGATACAATTCATCTCATTCTCAATTCAAAATCTAACTAACCGTAGAATAAGAAAGGACTCTTTAATTTTCACTCTCATTGTTTTTTAGATACGAGTTATACATTTCATTCAATATCCTCAAGGATCCTTACAGCTGAGCCAGTTGCAATCAACAAAATCTGATAACTGATTGTTTCTCCTCCCGCACTTGTCAGAGATTTTGCAGCAAGGTCTGCTTTCACTATTTCTGTGCTGAGAATCAACTCTATACCTGCAATCAATCATTTAAATTTGCATTGGAAAATCATTGTTAAGGACCATTTTTCTAGTTTACTCTTCTTTTCACTTGGCATGAAAGGCTAGCTATCCTTAAAACTATCCAATAATTGTGTTGAACCAAACGTAATAATCACCTTTCTCACTGTACCACTCAGGAAGCAATGTTTCTCTTCTAGTTGGATCGTTAACATAGAACTTAGGGAGTCTATTAGGGACTGCAAAATCCAATTGTCACAACTTATAGCATAAGGAGGGACGGAGGGAGAGAGAATATGAACATATAAAAGCATCACAACTTACACTCAGGATGAAGGTAAGACTTGCTTAGTATAGTACGTTCATAAGGTGGTACCTACAAAAAAAAATACAAAAAGAAAAATAAGGAAACATGTATTAGAGATAACTGTATTCGGTTCAAGTGACAAACTCAACACAAAATTTGAAGACAAAATGTATAGAAAACACTTAAGGAAGGATATACTAGAAAATAATATGTATATTGCTTCCTATTGTCATGGTTCAAAAGAAAAATTGCAACTTCTAGTAAATTCGTTTTGTAAGTTAAAAGGAAAATCATTTCTATTGGAACATATGAAACCACAGGGAATAAGTAATATTTGACTCCTGGCTTAGAGGTCCATGATGTATCAATTTACAAAATGTAAACGAGAAAAGAAATATATATGTATATATTCGACAAACATTTCATACATCTAAAAAAGAGAAGGAATCGCAAACGAGAAAATCACACGTTTCTAAACATCGATATGAGATGCAATGTGCAGTTGAAAACAAAAGATACCGCTTCTTTGGATATGATTGCCAGCTCCCCAAGCTGAAGTCCCTGTTTGACGAATTCCCATGCAGCATTACCCTGCAATTACGGAAATATTTAACAATTCCATAACAAAATTCTATCAGTTAGCAAATAAAAGAGAAAAACAGAAGAAGAACCTTTTTCAGATTTCAAAAGTTTCATCAAATCACGTCATATCACATCTCATCCAATCTCTCAACAGTTCTAATGAGCAAACATATCTAATCAAGCATAAAGTGAATTCACTACTTCGCTATATCCGTAATTACTAAGCGCTACATATAGATATTTAAGTTCAGCGTAATTCTAGAATCTTCATCTTCCGATTCAAATCAGTAAAACTCAGATTCAACTCAAATTTCACAGATCACAAAAAATTCCAACACGAGTCAACACCGAACATTAAGAAGCGATAACAGTAATTAAAACTGATATTGAAGAAATGGAGCTTACAGCAGCAACACCTCCACCAAGGATAACGTACTTCAAGTTCTTCACCATTGTGGATCTGGAAGGGTGATTCCTGAACAAGAACAGAGAGAGAGAGAATTAGACTAGAGAGAGGGAAGAATTTGAGAAGAAGAAAGGAGAGCAGAGGAGTAATTTTACAAGGGAGTGAGGTTAGCACTGCATAGCTATCACTCAAAGTCCTCCCGCCTTCTATTAATGACCCTCCCCCTCGTGCTTCTCCTGATTTCTTGAATTGAAGAATCGTTTGACAGCTGTCCAGTCCCAATAACTAACTTTTCCCTCTCACTCGTTGATGCTGATTCTGCCTGACATACGAAATTACCAAACAACGAGAATGTATAGTAAAGAAAAGTATTGTGATAAGTAACACCAACACCAAAGGAATTTGATAATGAATTCCTCCAATTCTGAAA
Source organism: Arachis stenosperma (assembly GCF_014773155.1). Taxonomy (NCBI): domain Eukaryota; kingdom Viridiplantae; phylum Streptophyta; class Magnoliopsida; order Fabales; family Fabaceae; genus Arachis; species Arachis stenosperma. Next base: position 140,514,277 of record NC_080380.1, on the reverse strand, counting down.
TTAGCAGGGAAATTCAGTGTAAGAGAGAGAATGCACTAACGAACACAATGCACTCTTGTGCTCCTGCATGGTCCCTGATTTATCCTTGGTTTGTAAACTTACTCTCCCTCCAACAATTGTGGCTCTGGGGCGTGAGTAATAGAATTGGTCTCTGCATGGGCAGCATGGCCCTCTCTTATGTGCACAGGCCCACTAATATTCGTTATTCAGAGGTTCAGTTCGTTCCTTCTTTCTTCTTCACTTGGTCCACATGGAAGTCAAAAGCGGTCAACTAAGTATATATCGGGTGAAACTTCTACAAGGTCAGATAATACATCGCCAAATTTAATTCAGATTTGAACGTATTCAGATTTAATCCAATCTTTTGATAACCCTAACAACAAGTCAAATTTAACTCTAATAAAATAAATTTGAATTTCTGTCCCCCTAATGAGCTTGAAGGGAATTCTTGGGCTTCTTGTTGTCCTCGCTTAGCCCAATGACCTCTCTTCCACTCAAAGCCATTCAATAGAATAACATAAGGTGGTTCCAGCAATTTCCTAAAACCCCAGACATAAACCTCCCAAGTCACCGAATTTTTAATCTCAAAAATTTTCAAATTAAATGAAATTGCTTCCATTTTGTATGTTGGATATGCATCAAAATGGGAACTTGATGAGAGAGACACCGGACAAGCAAACGGTGACAGCGCCTCTTTCAGAGGTGAACTTGTTGACCAGAGACACCGCAAGCTCCTCTTCTTCCAAGACCTCCACAACCACATTGCTCTTCTGGGTCTCCGCCATCGACGATTTGAGAGGTGAGAAGAGCGAACTTTTGTGTTTTGGAGTAACCCAAGAGAGAGAAAGCTCAGTGAAGGCGAATGGAGTCGAAGAGCAATGTGAGAGGAGCGAAAAGGGTTTTGAATCATTTTGGAGGGAAAAAAATAATTTAATATAAATTGTAAGATTTTTTTTATTCAAATGAAATAATAGGTAATTGCTATGGTGCCTACAAATGTTTGTCTAACTTCCTAAAAGGGTTAAAAATTAATATTTAATTTTAAAAGTATAAAAATAAAAAATTATTAAATATTCAAAACTTATCATATTAAGTAAATTAGACAAAAGTTAGACACCATACCATAGACACCATAGAATTCACCATAAATATATTATTTATGAAATCCCTAATCTGTAGAATATTTCTTGATATACACAATTTTACTTAGCTATTCGTATTATTCTACTCATATGATTAATTAATTATTTAATTTAAAAATTTAATTTATAAGTATAAAAATATAATTTTTTAAAATAATAAAAATTTAATAATTTTATTTAGATCAGTTTAAAAAATAAAAACAAATATATTTTGTTATTATTATTATTACATGTGCAATTTAAAAATTTTTGAAATGAAAAAAAAAATATGAGTCCTACTAGGAAGTGAATGGACTATTTGTAGAATGTGTATAATGGGTTATTGAGTTAAAAATGAACATCACTCATTCCAAAAATTTAACCTCATTTTGGGATTCATAATAATTTGACCTTTTGGATCTGAAGCTCTAATACCATGTCATGATACCACTCATTCCAAAAACTTCAGCTAATGGAAAAAAGTAACACTAATGGTTATATCTCTAATACTCTCTAAACCTCCATTGTACATATTGTACAAATATTTCATTGGCTCCCTATAGTTTCTCAAAAAATATTTGTCTTATGGTGACAAACAGTTGAAACTCGCCAGACCGACCTGTGTAACCCGCTAAAAAAGGCAGGCTTGGCTAAAAATTTAAAACTACCAAACTTAAAAAGCCCACCTAACCGCACCACTTAATCTATGGGCTTTGTCCGGACTTCGGCAGGCGGGGAAAGGCTTCCTCGGCAGGCCAGGCTTTTTTTTTTGTCAAGGCCGTTTCTTTACAAATTTCTCTGATGTTATTAATTTACAAGATGATGAAGATGATAATTAAAAATGTTTTAAGTTATATTTTAGATCATGTTTTATATTTAATTGATTATAAATCCTAAGATGTTTAATTATATATTTTGGACAAGATTTGTTTTATTTGGGACAATGTTAGTTTTATTATTTTGTTTCAAAAAATTTGATTTATGATTATATTTATTACATATTTATAATTATAAAGACTTTAATGTTTGTGAATTTAGAAATTATAATTTTTTATATCTTTAAAAATTATAAATTTATTAAAATGATTGTGAAATTATATATATTATTTAATATTTAATAGTTTAAAAATTTTTTTGGCAGATTTGGCTCGCAAACCCACCATTAAATATAACAAAAAAAAAAAAAAAAGACCGTCTCACTAGATAAAACGGGCTACCAGCCCGTCAGATGAGAACTTTTAACAGAACGAATTTTGCTGTTTGCCACCCCTTATATATTTCAACTCTAATTAATTACAACCACACATTAAATTAATGAAAAAACTGTAAAATATTATTCAAAATTCTTAAATTATCCTTCCTAATATAACTTATCTTACCTTTAATTTTTAATTCTCAATCCTTTAACTAAAAAAATATATTTTTTTATTTCACATATTGAATAATACACTTTTTTTTCACTTTTCTCATGATATAAGCATAATAAAGAATTGTTAATTCTGATACAATTTTAGAATTTTTTACACATTTTTTTCTACTATATATTACATCACATACACATATTCCCAAATGTAAACATTATGAAAGAAACAAAGTTGCTGCCTAACTAGGTTTTTGTATATTTGTTAGTCTAAAATTTAAAAATTAAAAGAAAAAAACTTTATCCAAATTTAGAATAAACTATTAAAAACATCTTCAAATTATCAAATGACTGATAAAATTATTTTTAAATTTGTTAACAAAAAAAATTTTAAAATGTGATAAAAAAATAAAAAATATCAATTTCTTTATAAATGACAAGTGGGATTTTACATTTAACAAATTATTTATATATTTGATCCAATATTTTTTAAAAATATTACATAATTATTTAGAATTCGCATGCGAAAAATCAAAATTTAATTTTTATATATTTTGTTTTTTAAAAAATATTTTTGGTCATTGACCAAAAAATCACAAAATAATTTTAACTTAATGTAAAATTATTAAATTTCAATGATATAAATATTTCATTTTTATAATCATATTACAAAAAATTTGTATTAAAATTTAATCTCTAATATTTTTTTGAGAATATATATTTGACCCTCAAATACTTTTGTTGCATCTTAAAATATTTTTATCATTAGCAAATTTGGTGAATACCCTCTTTTACCAATTTAATGATTCAGAAGTATCTTTTATGGTTTACTGATTTACTCCCCAAATTTAATAGCATGTTGTGCATCTTGCACTCATGAACTTTGGAGTTTGTATTGCCATGTGTTGATGGGTTGCATGAGAAAGAAGGGCCTGTATACAAAGGGGTCAACCCCAACCCAAGAGCCCATTAGGAAACCAAGATATCAACTGAAAAAATTAACAAAATAAAAAAAAAATTTAAAAAAATGAAAAGAAAGTTGGGGTTTGGATAAGGGATAAGGTTTTGATATGCATATCAACCAATGAGGTGTGAGAGGCTTCATCAGCCACAACTTTGATCTCATGCATTGATAGATAGCTATAGAAGTACTTAGCCAAATTCTGTCACTCACTTTGTGTAGTAGCAACTCTCTCTTTCTTTGTTGGGTCTCTAAGAAGCAAAAATGGCAGCTTCTTCTCCAATGGTTAGCCAGCTCAAGTCAAGCTTCACTAGGCCTCTTGCCACTCCTAAGGGCTTTGCTGGCTCTTCTCCATTGAAGTTCTCTCCTTCTAGAAGACATTTCACCTTCTCTGTTAAGGCCATTCAATCTGAGAAGGTACATTTTCCATGCTATTTTTGCTTACTATTATATAGTTTATCAAATTAATCTGTTACTTATGCATATATATAGTTTAGTGTTTTCTATCATTCATTGTCTCATGAAGTGTTTCAATTGTGTAATGAAATATGATTCATATAAACATTATCATGTATGTAGATGAATTTCACATTCAATTTTTAAAGTATATTTTTGTAAGTAGAGTCAAGAAATGGGTTTAGGGTTATAATTATGATGTAAGCATGTGAAAAAATTCAAAGTAAATTACATAATTCTATCTTCTCTTTTGAGATTAGATAATATTACAAATGATGTATTTCTTTAAGCAAATTTTAGGACACTTATACTAATTGTTAAACCACTAATCATTGGTGTTTTGATAATGATTGCAATATGCACTTCAATTGCAGCCAACATATCAAGTGATTCAACCGATTAATGGTGACCCTTTCATTGGAAGCCTTGAAACCCCAGTCACATCAAGCCCATTGATTGCATGGTACCTCTCCAACCTCCCAGCATATAGAACAGCAGTGAACCCACTACTAAGGGGAGTTGAAGTGGGCTTGGCCCATGGCTTCCTCCTAGTAGGCCCATTTGTAAAGGCCGGGCCTTTAAGGAACACTCCCTATGCCGGTGGTGCCGGCTCCCTTGCCGCCGCCGGACTTGTTGTGATCCTAAGCATTTGCCTCACAATCTATGGAGTTGCATCCTTTAATGAAGGGCAGCCGTCGACCGCGCCATCTTTGACCCTAACCGGCCGCAAGAAGGAGCCCGATCAGCTCCAAACAGCGGACGGTTGGGCCAAGTTCACCGGTGGATTCTTCTTCGGAGGAATCTCCGGTGTTACTTGGGCCTACTTCCTTCTCTATGTTTTGGACCTTCCTTACTACTTCAAGTGAAGAAACTTAGAAATTTTAATTTCTTTGGTTTATCTACTAAATATTCAATCTCAATGAATTGTACCAAGGAATGATATAATGATTTCTAGTGTTGAATTGAGATGGATGTGTATATGAATGACTCTCACTTTTGTTACAATGCTAAATTCCCCCTCTTGTTCTCTCATCTTAATTTAATTTGTGGATAACAAAATTGATCAGCAAAGAGTGGCATAGTATTTATAACATGCATCTATAGTTAAATGGTTAATCCCAATTAGTTCTTATGGATTTGGTAAAGTCCTACTCTTTTCATTAGACTTAATCTAAAATCTTCCTAAAAAAATTATAGGAATTATATATGTGCTAGGAATAGTTTACAAACTGAGACATATATATCACCTTGGTTTATGCATTTACATACAAATACAATCATGACCAACATAATAGTAAATGCAACTCACTATAAAATATATATATATATATATATTTCCACAACAATCAAATCTTGTTTGCATATATATAATAGCAAGGATCTATTTCTTCATGTATCATGTACATGAAATGCAAAGTTTGATTAATTAGAAGAAGAAGGTTTCATTGGAGAACATGATGGAGGCTCAAGTTTAGGGTCCAAACTAGGAACCACATCATATTGTTGTAGCAAAGATTGATGAGCAGAGAGGGTGAGAAGCTCATGGGGTATTAGATGATCCCATCCTTTGATGGAGTCAACAGAAGAAGAAGAAGATGAAGATGATGGTGGTGCATTTGTTGGTGCTATTATTGTTGTTGTTGTTGTGATTCCATCCAAACCAATGTGTGTAACATGTTGTACATCTGTTGGGCACCCTATTTCCATGTCCATGTCTAGTTCTTCAAAATCATCCTCCTCATCATCATCTTTCTCCACTATAAAATAATTAAACCACATCATAATTATGCTTCATGGTTAATTTGTTTATAGAAATTATGGCCAAAGGAATGATTTGTCCTCCTAAATTATTTTTAATTAGAAAAATGATTATTCGGTTAGGAATTAAGGGGGTAAATAAATTTTTTTAAACAAGAAAATTTATAGTTTTGGAAATTGGACTGAACGGTCGGTTTGATCAGGTTATTTGAAACTAACTACTAAATTAATTCAGTTTACAATTTTGGACAAAAATTGGTTGTCATTAAATCAGTCAAAATAAAAAAATACAAAAAATTATTTTAAAAAATATATTATATATATAAATATATGAGAAAATGACAAATAGATCCTTGACCTTTTGATGCGCAGACATTTAAGTCACAGAAGATTTGAAAATACATTTAAATCTCTGAAATTTTCAAAACCTAGACATATTGATCTCTCATCTTCACTTGATTCTATTAGACTCAACAGAAAAATCAAACATGGCTCCCTTTGTACTAGTTGATACAGATACACACGTGAGAGAATTTTAAAATTGAACAAATTAGACTCGAGAATCGATATGTTCAAAATTTAAAAAAGTCGGGACTTGAATGCATTTTTAAATCCTCAATGAAAAGTCTGCTGACCAAAAAGTTATGAATCGATTTGTCCTTTTATTTTATTATATCTCATTTAATTTTAAATTTCTAACTCTACGGATTGAATCACATATTAGTTTTTAAGAATCTTAGAAAAATCAAAATTTCAAGTACTCATGTGAAAACCGTTTATTTATATTCAATATAAAAAATATTAAGAGAAGTGGTAAGTAATATTTTCTTAACAATATGTTTAGTTTGAACCTAAAAAACATATAATCCTAACACAACTACACTCACCAGTCACCAAAAAAAAAATAAAAAAGTCACCAAAAAAAAAAACTACACTCACCAAATAGTTGAGAGATGTTCTTGAAACCCTTGACCAACCTATTGAAGCCGGTGGATATGTTAGGCTTGGGAACATTGTCAAGTAATCTCATAGGGTTCTTCAGGTTTTCACCAGTGGAAGCATCTGAATCTTCAGGACCTTTAGATCCTTCTAAACTTATCACATAATTAACAAAAAGAAAAAAAAATCAGATACAAATGAAATGAAGCATTTGAAATATGATTACATATTATAAACTCATTTATTAAGTACTCAAAACTCAGAGAATGGAGATCTTATTATATCATGCCACAAAGCATGATCAACACATAAACATAGACAACCAATAATTAAGTGTACACTTAGTTTGTGCTTTTTTTTTTTTTATAGATTTTGCAAAGAAAAAAGAAAAACAGTATTTTTACTTCTTATTTTTTTTATTTTCTATAAAATTCTAAAAATAAAAAATACTAAAAATAAAAACACAAATTAACACATCCGAATTCTGTTGTTTTTACAACTCATCACAAAAATAAGAAAATTATGAAAGATAATAAGAAATAATGAGAGAGAGACTTATTGCATCAATTGAAGTATTGGAAAGTGATTTTGATCTTCTTGGTTGTGGAAGACCAACAGCAACACTAGCCTCCGAGATACAACCAGCAGAGAAGGGAAGAATCACAAGCCTCTCCATTCTTTGTCTCATTTTCTATGAGCAAACAAAGATGCAAGTACCATGAACTAAGATTTGACAAGTATAATATATAGTCATCATAGGCTATAGCAAAAGTTGTTGCTAAATGTTATTATATATTAATCATAATCATATGCTACACATAACATAATCAAGAAGCACTCATTTTCCTTACCCTTAAATTGAATTTGTTATGAAGCATGTTATTATTATTACGTATGGAAAGTCAAGCTAGCTACATAGATAAATAAAATATATTTAATTAATATAATTTAATGTCCGTTTGGTAGGTGAAAGGGACATATACTCACACATATAATAACATATAGTTAGGGGTATGTATGTTTGAGGTGTTTAGCTACAAAAATTGCAATGTACTATTACAGTAATATTATTAGTAGTAATGTTGCACAATCAGTAAATATTATATTATTATTTTTTTGTCAGTATTTGATCAATAATAATTTACATTTATATTTATAAAAAATTTATACACAAAAATATATAATTTGTATTTATATTTATTAGAATTTACACACATAAATTAATATAATTTATACATATAAATTAATAAAAATTATTTATTAAAAACAATTTAGTATTTGTGCTAATTAAATAATGACAAAAAAATATTAAAAAATTACTGGTCCTACAAATTTCTCTATTATTATATCATAATATCAAAATCTATCAAGTTCACTTTATGTGTCTCTAACGAATTTGACATCATTTCACATTGGAAAAAAAAATTGGTTGAGTAGTGAGTGGCTAAACAAAACCAATTACTAAGAATGAGGATGAGATCTCATACTACTTTTCTTTCACTTACCTGTCTTCTACAATAATTCATCAACAATTTTCTTTTCTTTTCTTTTTAAAATGTTTCATTTTTATGTTTTATTTAGTAGGTCTATATTATAGTATACGTTTAGTGTTTCTTTTTTTTTTCTTTTACTTTTTTGAAATATTTGTTGTTTTGTTTACTTGTTTTGGACTCGAAGTGGAAGTAGTGGAAGTGAAGCGACCTATTTGGAATGAATCTCCTCCACCACCTCATGGAGATTGAGACCAAAATCTGATATTTCTTGAATCCAAAGAAGAAAAGGCATCATTGATTGTAGGAATAGAAAATGCGTTTGTTGAAGGCAGAAGGTTAAGTTATCTAATTTCACTTACTAAATCTGATGTATGCTGATTAACAGATGCTTAGCATGTTAATAAAGTTTACATACTTTTATGTTCTTACTCTTTCTTTCTTTCTTTCTTTTCTTTTTTTGACCTTATTAATCTCTCTATATTTAAAAAAAGTGATAACTGAAAAACATTGAACTCATCAAAGGAATTTATCAATTTACATGATTAGATTCTCAAGATTAAAGCTTAATGAAACAAAATTTTTGATGATAATAGTGATGAAGAAAGAACAGAGAACTAACTTTTAGGTAATTTTAGAGTTTAAGTTCATAACGTAAAAATTAGGATTTAAAATTTATGATTTAGAATTTAAAATTTAAAATGAATAAAATAATTTAAAATAAAAATTAGTTACATAACATTACTTACAGTAATTATCTATTCTATAAGTATGTCATCACTTAGTATATCCTACCAATAAAAATTGAACACGTGAAAAATTATTTTTAGAGTAAAATATTATTTTTGTCCTTAATATTTGGGGTAGTCTAAAAGTTGTCTCTAAGGTTTAAATTGTCGTATTTAAGTACCTAATGTTTTAAAATCGTCTGTTAACAGAATTGATGGTGGGACAAAATTAAAACGATTTTGAAACGTTATGAACTTAAATAAGACGAAAACATTGAGGACAAAAATGAAACATTATGTTTTAAAAAAATTACCAAATCAAGTAAAATGAAAGTAAATTTTAAAAACGAATTGCGTTACGAATTCAAGATTTTTACTCGTTATAAAATACTTGTAGAATGACTAGTAGAATTTTAATTAAATTAAACATTAAAGAATTTTAATTAACCTTATTTCTAACTTTTAAATGAATTTTAATATTTTCTTCAATAATTTTAATTTTTTATGACAAATAATTATTTAATTTATTTTTTAGTTTTGCTCTTAGTAAAAAACAAATTTACTTAGAATGAAAGTAATGTGATTAAGAGTTTAAAAAAATATTTAGAATGAAAATAACGTGACTGAGAATAATTTATTTAGATGCAACTAAAAAAATAATTGAATAATTATCTACTGTAAAAGATTGATATTATTGAAGAATAAAATTAAAATTTATTTAAAATTAAAAATAAAATTTATTTAAATTAAATATTAAAAATATTTGATATATTACAGACAAAAAAGTATAATTTATACTTTATTATATATGTATCATGTTTTTTTTCACAAATTTATATGTTAGTCATTCTACAAACATTTCATAATGAGTAAAAATTTTTAAGAGTAAAATTAAAAAAAAAAATTATTTAAAATGAAAGCAATGTGATTAAGAGTAATTTATTTAGATACGATAAAAAAATAATTGAATAACTATGTACCGAAAAGAAATTAATATTATTAAAAGATAAAATTAAAATTTATTTTAAAGTTAAAATAAAATTTAATTAAATTAAATATTAAAAAAGTTCAATATATTAAAGACAAAAGGTTATAATTTATACTTTATTATTTATTATATATGTATCATATTTATTTTTTTCTTTTTTCCGAAATTTATTTACTAGTCATTCTACAAGTATTTTATGATGAGTAAAAATCTTGAATTTATAATGCAATTCATTCCGTTAAAATTTACTTTCATTTTACTTGATTTAGTAATTTTTTTAAAAAGTAATGTTTCATTTTCGTTTCCAACGTTTTCATCCTATTTAAGTCCCTAACGTTTTAAAATCGTCTTAATTTTGTCCCATCGTCAATTTTGTTAATAGAGATCTAACGGCAAGACAATATTGAGACGATTTTGAAACATTATGCACTTAAATAGGACGATTTAAATGTTAGAGACAACTTTAAGACTTACCCCAAACGTTAGAAACAAAAACGATAGAGAAAATAGTTAGTTTGGTCTCTGAAGTTACACTCGAGTCTCAATTTAGTCCTTGAAGTTTCAATTGCCTCAATTTAATTCCTAAACTTTTCAAATTTTAATCACGTTAGTCCCTACGATGATTTCTGTAAGTTTAGGGACTAAATTAAGGCAATTGAAATTTTAAAGACTAAATTGAAACTCGAGTGTAACTTCAGGACTAAACTGAGTATTTTCTCAAAACATACTTTATTCTTATTTTTATTATTATTTATTGAACAAATGATTTCTATTACAAAATTAAACTAATTCTCAAATTGAAATCGTAAACTAGCATTTTGCAATGTTTCCATCCTAAATGGTTTCATCATCATTTTACATTATAAATTCGGCACCTTGTTCCAATTTTTAAAGCACTCTCCCAAACCATTATTATTTCCTTTAATTATAAATTTCCAAGTCTAACAAATACATACTCATAATATATTAATATCATGGTATATGGATAGCAACTGTTCCTTAATGTTAATAAAACACTCAAAATAATAAATGGCAATCTTCTGTCTTTATCCTAACTAACAATATTGTTCACCTAGCCTATGCATGATTGGTGTAAAACCGATAAAGAACTAAACATTGTGTAGATAAACCATGAGAATCAACTATTCCAATAAAGAGAGCAGGACTAGAAGCATCAAATGATTCTTAATACGTGTCTTAAGTTGAGTTGGTTTAGTAGTTAGCTCACTGATCTAATTAAGTATTGAAAGTTTGAATCATTCCTTGCGCGTGCATACAGTAAGTTATTGGCCAACAACAAAACCTTTAAAAGGAAGTCAAGTTTGCGACGAATTAATCTTTAGCTTGCCAAACACAGAGATACAGTAGAATACAAAAAAAATAGGGAGAAACTATTTCTTTACATTCCAAAATTAAATAGGAAAAAACTCTAAGAGAGATTCCTCTCTAAAATAAAATAAAAATGATCTAAATTAACATTATATGCACTTTATTAATAAATTGTGATTATGACGATGTAATTTATTAATGTAAGAGTGAATATGGTCTTTCTTTTTCAATTTGCTGTTATACATAAAGGTGAAATCACTAATTTTACTCTTCACGAAAGAAATTTCAAATAATGCTTAGTACAACATTTTCAATTGCTTTTTCCATTCAGTCATGCCGAATTTAACAATTGTTTTCCTCTTTTATACTTTCCACCACCCTGTTCTGAAACAATGCAATACAATAGTGTTGTAAGATTTTTCCTATTGTTAAAAATTTGAAGATACAGGACGTGGTGCCAGAATGCATATAAACAAAGAACTTTGCCAGAGTTTTCTTTGGCGTATATGATCATAACCTTCTGCAAAGCATCAAAATGGTTAGGTGAGCACTGTTCTGGAATATAGTATGCAGAAATATGAGACAGCATAGGATTTTTTACTTTCAGTCAAGATGCTTATGAGGGGTTGGTTCTTAGTTGTGATTTCTATAAACCATAACTAAGATATGTGTCGTATCAAACCAGAATGGATTGTTGGAAGGGTAAGTGAAGAAGAGTTCTGTTAATTTTAGTCACTATTTTTTTATTATTAGAAATTGCTTAGAGAAGACATCATATCATACTACCATTACAAAGGATGTGATTGTTAATTTGTCATGAGTTGAAAATTTGGCCACCTTATATTTTGATTTTTTATCAAGACATAGTTGGACGCATAAGACATGTTTTAGACAGGTACCATTGGGTGCTAGTGTTTGTAATGTGCTTGACATGCAGACTCGACAATTCAGAAAAGTGTCCGTACTTTCTAGATAGCAAACATATCTAGATTGAAATTATTGGTCAGCCTAACATGTACTTTAATAAATTAAAACAGAATAGAATAGAAGATATAAACCAGAAATTGAAACTAACCTGAAACCAGTACTAGAACAAGAATTTGCTGTCAATTTTTGCTACTGCTACAGCCTACAAGGCTCGGATGGACTGGTGTCTGGTGAGTGAAGATTTACATGCTAAAGAATGAAGAGTGGTTTCAGAAATATTCTATATAGACTAGGTAATTATGTATAATATAATTTTGGCTTTTGTCAATTGTCACCAATAATCTCCACAAGAGCAATGGCCATGCCTAAAATGATGGAACCTATGAATGTCTCTAACGATTATTTCTCGTTCTAGAAGCTGAGAAGCATACTTGATGAACTTATGGCAATCAGTACAAATGCGGAGGTTCTTCATAATTCGAATCGGCATCTTAGGAGCAGTGTTAATGATGCCAAAGACAACTGCAAGTTTTTCACTATGATGACCAATAAGTACTTCCCCTTGTTCTTCTTCTACATCCTGCATGACAAGATTGACATCAAGGGAATAGCCGATTTCCTTCAACCTTCCAATTAAATTGTCAAGATATGAATATATCTCCTTGTCTTGTGGATGAGACCTATCTCCCATGACAAAGGTGTGGATCTGATCCCTTAGCTGAATCCAAGATTGACCTGGCTGCTTCTTGACACCTCTTTGATGCATTAAACTCCTTAGCTTTGCTGCCTCGTCCCATCGATGATTCGAAGAACACATATTTGATAGCAGAACATAGGCTCCTGGATCAGATGGTGCAAGTTGAAGTAGGATATCAGAAACCCTTTTTCCCATCTCAAAATTTTTGTGAAGCCGGCATGACGATAAAAGGGATTTCCATACAGAAGTCAAGTGGGAGATGCCATTTTCAAAGATGAAGTTCTTTGCCTCGATTAAGCGACCTGCTCGACCATAAAGATCAACCATGGAAGTGCAATGTTCAACTCCAAGATTGTAGTGATAAATATCTTTCATCATTCTAAAGTACTTACAGCCTTCTTCAAGCAGCCCTACATGGCTGCATGCATTTAAAACCCCTAAAAATGTAACCTCATTTGGTAAAATACCCTGTTTCAACATTTCATCAAAAAGACTGATTGCCTGCCTCCCCTGACTGTGTAGCGCACAGCCAGATATCATTGAAGTCCATAAGACAACATTCGGTTCTAAGATTTGTCTGAAAATCTTCCAGGAATCATCCAAGCTACCGGATTTAGAATACATATCAATTAAGGATGAACCAACATAAGCATCAATTCTGTGCCCAATTTTCTGAATGTAAGCATGTGTCTGCTGACCGAATTCCAAGATTCCAGCGCTGGCACAAGCTGAAATAATGGTTGTGACTGTCCGAATTTCCACTACAACCAGTTCCCGGACCATTGACTTGAAAGATTTTAAAGCATCTTCATACTTGCCATTCCAAACGTAACCAGAAACCATCGAACTCCACGAAATCATTTCTGAATTTGATTCCTCAGTTCCAGCATTCCCTATTCTCAGAGAATTCAGAGGTATATCTCTGAGAACTATAGATGCCTTATCCATTCTCCCACACTTGCAATACATTTCTACAAGTGAACTCCGCACAAAGCCATTACAATTAAAACCATATTTTAAGGCCTGCCCATGAAGTTGTTTTCCAATCTCCAAAAGTGACAATGAAGAAGTCAAAATAAGTGCTATGGATAGTGTGGCTGCAGTGAACTCCGTCCCATGTTCCACCATACAATAGAGCTGCTCCAATGCGCATGTTTCATAACCACAGTGCATTAGCCCATCTATGATTGTATTCCAACTGACCACATCCTTGTAAGGCAAGTTATTGAACATCTCAAGAGACTTCTCTGCATCTCCCACTCGCAGATATGCGCCAATCATTATATTCCATGACACAACATCCCTCTCATTCATCAAATTGAAGAACCTCTCTGCATATCCAAAAGCCTTGCACTTCAAGTAAAGATCAAGGATAGAATTCTTCAGCACAACATCACCATCAACCCCATTCCTCAGAATCCAACCATGAATCTCCTTACCCAGTGAGAGATTGTTCTCCGCTGAACAACACTTGGATACACTAGACAATGTATAGTGATTCGGGGAAGCATCCTTTTCCTGCATTTCCCTGAAAAGGTCAAAGGCCGCCGCTGAGGAGCCAGTTCTAGAAAAACCAGATATAAGGATGGTCCAAGTGTGAGTGTCTCTGTGGGGAATTTCATCGAACAGCTTCTGGGCATAGTCCAATTTGTTGTGTTTAACATAGAGGGTCAAAAGATGGTTAACCAAGTTTATAGTTTGAAGGGCACCATTCTTGATGAAGCTTGCATGAAAAGCACCTATGGGTTTCGGTGATGCCGATTTTGGGGCATAGGATATGGTGGAGTGAAGTAGTTTTGAGCATGAATAGTGCCAAGGGGTGTGAATTGGGGTGGTGGCATTGAGAAAATTGGTCACTGAAATTTGAGAGACATGGTATTTCCAAGAACGATAACCCATGCATATAATATCATTCTACATAAGCGTTGTACTACAAAAGAATTTGGGTCATTAGAGTTTAGGTTACAATATTCTAGAGATCTTTTGTATAGTTTACAACTTTACATGAATGTAGGCATGTTGCTAAAGATGGAAAACTAATGACCCCGATCCATCTATAATTCAAGAATCAAATCTTACATTGGTTATGTAGATAGTTTATTGCATGCACTTATTTCTGTATAGATTTTATCATAACTGAATACAACTTCATTTTGCAGTTATTCAAGATTGTTGTACATATATTACTAATCTGATATGATTTTGATTTATGTGTGGAAAGGGGTAAAAAGAAGATAATGCTTTATTAATTCATGTTTTCTACATGCATGCGTCAGTATATATTTCTTTTAGATGTTATAGCCTAATACTACTAATTGGAATCTTGGATAAGCATTTGCATCATTTTGTTATGAATTATCGTATAATTAAAACAAACTGACGTTCAAAATAATTCTTCACACCAAAAAAAAAAAAAAACTGTTGGTTAAATTTTGCGCAAATAGAAATGTAGATACAACAATTAAGTCTACGCCCATTGCTAGGCAGTACTACGTCATTAACTCATCATAACACCGTTGAGATGAAATTGGTCCATACTCTATACAACTTGGGAACCTATTATACACAGCAGTTTCTAGCCGATTTATGTTCACATAATATTTACAATTTACGTCAATCTGACAAACCCATTAAACCAAGATTAATTCACAACAGTGGACCAATTATGATATGCGAACCAACAAATTTTATGATATTAAAACAAAATATTTTACAAAAAAGAATTGACATACAAAATCTCCTGTTTCACTTCGTATAGAGCTTTCCTTACAGCTAAGTACAATAGAATACTATAACAAGGGTAATCACTTCGACGTTATGTAAAAAGAGGTGGGAAAACATTTCACTGATTTCAGGGGAAAACTAGAAACTATTAAGAATGACAATTAATCTACAGTTGTTAATCATAGTGGAGGGTAGAAGTATGAAGACAAGGAAAAGCCGAGGAAGAGAAAGCCACCGACCATGGCTACCGTGCGTTGGGAGATCTTAGAAGCCAGCATGCTTCCTCCCACCACTGCCAGTGAAGTGCAGATGGTGTGCCCTATTGTTGCCCCCATTGCTACTCCCACTGCATTTTTGTGAGTTGCCAGCTGCACAAACAAATTCAGAATGTGAAAAATCAGAATCATGTGCAACAAATAGTACAAAAATATACAGGAGACAAAAATTGAACAAAAGAAGAAATTCTAGTTTCTTACTGCAATTGTTGCAATCTGGCTACGATCACCCCACTCAGCAAGAAATGTTAAAATGAATGACTGTCATAAAAAAAAATGGAAAAAAAAAGTTAGAGATGAGAATATTGTCTTCTAATCAAGGAAGTGATCCAAAAGTTGCACTTGCCTCCAGAAATATTGGTGTACAGAATCTTGAAAAGAACCGCCGAAATGAACTTTTCCCTTGTCCACTTTCAAGCTTTTCTTCAACCTAGTACACAAACAAATTCTTAGCAATTACCAAAATTTAAACCATACAGGGCTTTATCCTTTAAATTTTTATTTTCGACTGAACCATAACACACTTAAATACATCAACTGTACAAGAGACTGCATCAATATGCCTACAGGTAATCAATACAGCCCCTTCCAAAGTGACCAGATGGAAGAAAAACAGGAAAACTACAATATTTCGTGCAAAACTAGGCACTTGGAGCAACAGTTTTTCCGGGTCTAAAACTTAAAAAGCATTTTACTAGTGTCAAAAACATACTTCTTCCATTTCTTTCTTCTGTGAAGATTTTGAATCTGATGATCTCCAAGCAATATACAGCAATCGCAACCCAAAGAAAGCATATAGAACTGCACATGATAAAAAACCATAGGCTCACCATCATCTTATGTCACAAACACGTTAACTTGTAAACAAATATTGGAGCATATGTAAAAATGAGAACGTGAATGTAATTTTTTAAGCAAGTAATTCAATAAGGTATTCATGGCAATAAAAACGACATGCAATTGGTTATGTAACTCAATTTTGGTTTGTTAAACCACATTAAATTCTGGTGATGTTAGTAACGTTAGTAGTTTCCAACGTTCTATTTACTAGAATTTTCATGGGTTTCATCTCATACAACCTAATCACACAATAGCCTTCTCTCCATGAACAAAAGACATAACTAAATAGCAACAAATGAAACACAGCAATGAATCAGACACGAATACACGATGACCTAATATTCAGAAATTGCAAATTACAACATAAAAAATTGCAGTGCCAGCAGCAAGTATCTAAGACAGAAAATTTACCTGTTGCAGCACTATTTGTATGCTTCCTCGAAATCAAATTTGGCACAATCCTGCCAAGTCCAGTGGAGAGTACCTGATTGACACACACCATAACTTAAATCCTAATAACAATGATAAAATGTTAGAGCGCTCAAAGTAGTGCTCTAAGCTAGCTGAAGCCACATTAGCAATTCCATACACAAAGCACTCCATGATATTAAAATCTAAAATGTAGCTGAAGTTTGCACCTACCGTCATTACAACCAGGGCAGTTAACGCACCAGACAACACAATGGACTTTGGATGGCGCATAGCCATAAGAGCTGCTATTATAAATGTCTCATCTCCAATCTAGCAGCAAGAGAATCTTCAGTTAAAAGACATAACCCAAACCATAAGACATACAACGTCTAACAAAGCATTTATAACAACTAAATTGTTCCTCCTACCTACAATGCGAACAAAGTTGAATCAACTGATATCCTATACAACCCACTAGATACAGGTAGCTCCTATAATTCACTGAACAGAAATGTACAACAAATCACATGAAAATTGCAACTGAATACACTAGTTCTCCAGCTTCCTATAGCAATCTTCTAATACAAAATGTAGCTAAGTAACTTTCATTCCATCTCTATGAATCCAACTTGCTAGCTACGAACAAACATGAGCATGAACAGTTGTCGTTGTGCTAACCTCGCTGACAATGATCATTGATAGACTGGCGAAAAATGCATCAAACACTCCAAGACCATCATCATCGAAAGTAATCGCACGGCCAGCATCCTTTGCATCACCGACAGCATCATTCTCCCAAAGCTGTCCACAAAAATCGCAACAGCTAAGTCCCAAACATTCAATTGGAAAGACGAGCACTACATTCATAATTGCTAGCTTCCGATTTCTTCTTTTCTTTTTCCCTCGCTAAATTCAATCAAGTAATGGAGTTTAGCAAAAAAAAGAAACTCATGGATGCTTACTTTGCCGCGGCGACCGAGATCCACAGATCCACCGGAATCCTCCTTCCCGGTCTGAGCAAGAGTATCCTATCACACACAAACACACAAAATCAAAGACGTTATAGGCGCGATTCATGCATGCAAATTCAAAAGAACCAGATAAAAACGGAGAGAGCTGAACCTGAGCGAAGGTCGGTGACAGGTGAAAGAAGAACAAGCAGAGGAGAACAGCGAGAGCGGTTGCTCGATTGCTGAAGCTGAAGCGCAGAGACATTGTTGGATCCGTGACCTCGACTGCGAAGGAAGAAGAAGAGCACGAAGCAGTGGCGGTTAGAAAATTCTGAGAGGAATTTCTCGGGAAAGTGAGGGATCTGAGAAAGTTGGATCTAGTAAGGGCGCGTTTGGATTGATTTTGAAGGTTAAGATTCCGATCTGAGAGATTAGATAAGATATTTAATTCGTTCCGGTTTTTACTAGTTGTGTTGCAAATGTGTGCGGCGTAAGAATGCGAGGGAGAGATCCGGCGAAGATCCAAGATCTCCGAATCCAAACGCGGCTTTGACTCCGTTACGCATTTATATACAGTGACGACGGTGGTTCATTTCTGGCTTACTAGCTTTTTTGCAAGGAACCGAGACACAAGCCATATTGCACGAAGATGCAAAGTTGTGTTGTGTGTAATGATGGGATCAGAGTGCGAGGGTATTTATGTCATTTTAATGGGTGGAGACTGCTATAGTGCAATTAAATTCCATTCGGTTGAATTATGTCATTGTGGTGGCTGGCAGCTGTGATTTCCACTTTTGCACTTTTGTGTTATTTGTTAAAAATATTATTGTTCTTGTATAAAAAGGTCCCATACTCCCATGGCTTCAAGAGGAGACATTGTCCAATCATCTATGTAGAGAGTTTTTTAATAATTTGAAATGGAGAAACTGATGGTGTATAGTAGCGTTACGGGGTTTAGGGTGTATCACCGAGCTGTGATGGCTGTTGAGATCAGATCAGACGGATCAATTGGAGGAACTGAAATCGGATGGTCCGATTTCAGTAATCGGACGATATATTAATCGATGGGTCCGATTTGCGTACTGCTGACACATGGCGAGCATGCAGCTGCTTCTCTCGTTGGCTCCGTTCTATGTAACTCATTTCGAGTGTCTCCTCCCTTCCCGCAGCTATCATTTTCACTCTCATATCTCTTTCTACTTGCTCCCTAATCCCACAATCGTGTTCAGTTTTCATCATTGTTGGACTACCAAAAGCTTAAAAAAAATTAGAAGACAATGCCAAGAAGACGAAAAATCAAAAAAGTAAATCAACCAAAATTTCATATTGTTAATTATCTTGGACATCCTAATTATGTAAATTTTTATTTTTTAATATTTTGATTTAGTAAAAATAATAGTGATAAAACTAAGATTTTAATAGCAATATATACATTATAATAGCACTAAGTAGAAATTAGTCATGTATGTATGTATGATATGGTTACTGTTAGGTGTTAGAAATAGAGATTAAAGTAGAGCTAGTTAGTTTTTACTCTTTATAAAGCCTCTTAACCGTGGATTAGTTAATAATAGGGATAAGTATTGTTTTGGTCCCTAATGTTGAGGGTCAGAATCGAAACCGTCAATGATGTAATTTTTTATTTAGAATCGTCCTTAATGTTGCATTTCATTTTAAAATCGTCATTTTTAATAGTTTTTTCTTAAATGACGAAACTACCTTTTTTTTTATAAATCGTTATTTTAAATAAAAAAATATAAAGTTAAAAAAAAAGACACGAGGGGGAGGGGGAAAGGACGCAGGGGGAGGAAAAGGGGAAAGGGAGAGGGGGGAAGAGGGGGACGGCACCGGTAAAGTTTGGAGCTGCTGTCGCCATCGCAAGCCAGGGAGAGAGCTTCTGCTTCTGCACCACTGCTCCTCACTACCGCGTTCTCGCCACTATTCCTCGCCGCCTCGCCACTTCTACTTCTTGCTTCGCCCTCTATTTTTGCTTCGTTGTCTGCTTCTTCTGGGTCTACTTGAGTGCTTCTGCTTCTGCATCTTTTGCTTCGTCTTCCGTTTTCTGCTTCTGCTTGAGTGCTTCTGCTTCTGCATCTTCTGGGTCTGCTTCTGCTTCTATTTTTAATCTGATTTTGATTTGTTATTTTCTGATTTTATCGTTGTTGTATGTTGATTTGTTGAATCTGGATTTGAATAATGAATTTGTTCATCATAATCCCTAATTCCCTAATTTTTATTGTTGGTTTTGTTCTTGTTCTGATTTCTGGATTGTTGTTACTTTTTTTATTTTGGATTTCTTATTTTTTTCTAATTGTTTGTCTTATTCTTGTATTTGAGTTTTTGGTAATTAAATTTATAGATTTTTTATTTTTATAATTGAAGATGAATTTGGGTATTTTATTTTAATTCTTGTAATTGGATTTTGTTAACTATATTTAAAAATTTGAAATTTTGAATTTTGTTAATGGAAGAAGAATGTTCTTCTTCTAGAAGAACAAGAAGAATCAAATGGTAGAAAAAGGGTATTTTTGTCATTTAAAATTTTTTTATTAGAAATGACGATTTTAAAATGAAATGCAACATTAAGGATGATTCTAAATAAAAAATTACATCAGAGATGGTTTTGATTCTGACCTTCAACGTTAGGGATCAAAACAATACTTATTCCTTAATAATATTAATAATATGTATGTTAGGTTTTGATTTGATTTGGGTTTAGATTTATGATTATTGGTTAATATGTTTTAAAATGAAATGAATGAATGAGATCTGTAAATTATTATTATTATTATTATTATTATTATTATTATTATTATTTGTTAGAATGAAATTTTAATTAACATATTCTTGTTTTAATCAAATTGAACCAAACACCAAAAAAAAAATCGTATTGAATCAGAAATAGAAATAGAAGTATGATTTTAGGATAGTTTAAGTTAAATAAACAATATAAATTCAATAAATTATTTATGGTTATTAATAATTGACTTTAACATAATTTAGTATAATTTAGACAATAAATTAGGCAGATTTACCATGTATGTTTGATAGACAATTATGCTGGTAGTTAATTATAATGGACATGTAAGGATAATTATATTATTGTTAATTTAATTATATTACACTGGCACTTATAACGAAAATGTGATTTTGTAGGGTTTACGGATGTTGATATGTGATCACTTAAAGCTGTCCGATCCGTACAACCAAATTGTTGAGGGACACTTATAGGAGACTGGTTTTTATTATGTTTCCCAGATTGGAGTCATCCAATGTCAGTCAACAATGATAAATGCTCTGATTGAGAGATGGCAGCCTGAGATTCACACATTTCATTTTTCGGTTGGTGAGTGTGCGATGACGTTGGTGGATGTGGCGATGATTCTCGGTTTGTCGATAAATGGTCTTCCGGTTACAAGGCCGACCATGAGTAGTCTTGAGGCATTGGAAGCCGAGTGCTTGCACCAGTTTGGGGTTGCAACGAGAAAGACGGACTGTAGAGGAAGCTTTATAAAATTGACGTGGTTTAGGGGTTTGAAAGATCACATAGTGTTAACTGATGATATTCACATTTAGATGTATGTAAAGTGTCACATAATATTGTTATTTGGGACTATTCCATTTGGAGATAAGTCAGGTACAGCGGTGCACTGAAAATTTCTACCTTTGCTACGTAACTTTGCTGGGATCATACAGTTTAGTTGGGGTTCGACATGCCTCGCACACTTGTATAGATCATCATGTAGGGCAACTTGCACAGTTTAGTTAGGACAAGTGTGACTATCATTGTACCTCCTTATCTCCCAGCAGTATTTTTTCTGTATTTTCGTAATCCTGATCAGTCAATCACAACCTGTGCCATATTGTGTACATTTAGCATAGAATGTCGTTGGTTCCGACTTATAAATCCGATAGTTTACACCTCTACGGATAGTATAATCTTTCATTGCCTTAATTACTGCTTTCCTTGAACTGAATTCCATTCCCACCGTGAATTCACCATCTGTCACAGCAAGAAGCTCTGCCACAATCACACCGCAAGATATATATTTTCATAAATAATCATTAAATATATATATATATATATATATATATATATATATATATATCTTAACAATTAAAATCTCTCTAGTCTCTATACATTATAAGTACTAAATCAGTTTTTATATATACAGTAATAAATCATTTATCATATAAACAATTCATAAATACACTCTACCATGTATGATTATAATAGTCTATACATTTGCTATTCTATCTACATAAAGAACTAGTAAATATAATTCATAATAAAGAATTATTAATTAATAAAGTAATCAAATGGTATGATCACAAATTACATACCTGCATTCATATATTGAGGAAATTTCGGTGCCTGCATGGCTTCCAAATCTAATGACCGCATGAAAGAAGGCTCCTGAAACGGAAGCGAGATTGCTATTGCATTAGCAACCTCTGCCACATTTGCGTTCATGGTGTCATCAGCTCCATCTTCGTCTTCACCTGGACCAACGATCTCATAGTTACTTTCAAAATCTTCCTTGCCATCACTATTATAATCTTCCAATTCAATATTTCGGTCCGCTTCAAATTGCTCGAACTCAATATACAACTCGATGCACAACACTCGGTGGCGATTCTCAATATACATTGAAAACATTTCCTACATACTCGCTTCATTTGTCAAGTATTTGGTCTGAAATTGAACGAACCCACCAAACACAGGTAAAGGATACCTGTACAAAATACACGATACTCTTCTAGATCTATGAGAATCTATCTTCTCACAAATCACACTTTTTAATTCCTCCAATGACAATGTGAACGAAATAACAACATCTAACGAATTTTCACATACAAATTGAACTCTCTCATATGTTTGTAATAAAATCTGTCCGTAACAATAAATTTTCAATACAACTCTATCATCCATAATACTATACGTGTTTAAATACTCTCAACCTCAATATAATTTATTCTACAGAAACGGAGAAGAATGAGAGAAGAGGAAGAACATCACCTAAATAATTAAATCGGACGGTCCGACCGCGTGCTACCAATTCAAATTTTTCACACAACACAAATCGCTAGGACCGATTAGTGTTCCATCTGATTTAGCCGGCAACAAATCACTAGGTCCGATTAATGTTCCATCTTATTTAAAAAATTTAGCCAGCCACAAATCACTGGGTCTGATAGTGTTCCATCGGATTCAAAGAAATTTAGCCAACAAGAAATCGGTTCATCCGATTACATGCAACGTACACTCCCCCTCACACAAATCGGACCGTCCGATTTGTGTTCTTTTCTCTCTGCAAAAAAATCGGATGGTCCGATTTCATCCCCCCAAATTCCATAATGTTATGCCATCACAACAGTGTAAATCACCCTCAATCTCCGTAAACCAGCGTAACTCACAATTGGGAATCACATAAAAAAATTAGCCCTATGTAGATGAGGTATATATCATACTGCAGTTGCACTGAGGTAGCGTTTGTTTTGAGGTACTGAGACAGAGATTGAGAGACTGAGGCTCAATTTCATGTTTGTTGGTTTAGAGATTGGTGCTAAAATTTCTGTCTCTGTCTCCAAAATTTCAGTATTTCATTACCTCCAAAAAGTAGGGACACAGAGAACTAAAATTTTTAGACATAGAGACTGAAACTTTAATAACATTTTATACCTAAAATACCCTCATTTCAATTAATTAATTCCAATTTTATCCTTTGTGCAAATTAAATTAGAGTTTCATTCTTTTTTCAATTTCTGTCTCGCATTTTGTACCGAACAGAATATTGAGATTTATTTCAATCTCTGTCTTTTAGTCTCTGTCTCTCAGTCTCAATTTTTCTGTTTTTCTCTCTCCACCAAACACTACCTGAAAGTTCTAACGTCTGTTTTGGCTATTTTTTAAATAATTATAATAAATATATATTAAAATTAGTTATTGATGTAAAATATGTATTAAAATATAAAATATATTTTAAAAATAAATTAAATTATTTATATATATATATATATAAATATATAATACCTAATTTTAGTATATAAATAAAATTTATCTTTTGATGAATTATAAGTTATAATGGCTAAATTATAAGTATGACGGTTAAATTATGCACAATAACATTAGTATCTAATTTTTGTTTATAAATTATGAAAATTTCAATTTTTTTATTTAGTCTCTAAACTATAGATTATAACCGTCGAATTACAGGGACCAAATTAATTATAAATAAAAAATAATTTAATTTTAATTTACCGTTAGTGACTTAGTGTATATATATTTAATATTGTATTACTATATCAGTACAATGACTAATGATTATTTAAGAAAATAGATATAACCGAATGATTATATAAATAACTTTACGCTACGAATATTTTAAACTCAATGCAAAGTTATGGATAGGAGACCTTCAAGGGTGGGGCAAGTAGCGTGGCTAGTGCGCCAAAGAAATTTAACAGGGATGATGTTATCTGAGAAAAGGTTGTTTTAACTTCAATAAAAGTGGTATACGTCCTTTGTCTCTTAAACTAAATCAATTAATCATCTACTCTCCATGGTAATTTTTCATAAAAATGTGCTTTGAAATGATTAAGTGGTGGAGATTTAGTACTTGTTTGCTTGACCTCTCACATATAAAGTCTTTAAGGAGTGATGTTATTGAGTAAAACAAAGATAATAAAGATATGAGTGACGGCATATATTTCAAAGTGGTGTAATACATTTAAAAATACACAAATTAAATGGAGTCTAAAATTTTGAAATTGATGATGTTAAGTTGGCACTTAGTTTTTGGAGTCAAGGTTTGATTACCAAATAGAAATATTATGTTGATCAAATATTTTTTAAAATTTTTTTAATTTTTTAAACAATGACACCAACTATTTACTATAACAATCAGAATACGTTTTTTAACGATAAATTCAAATCATGCATAATTGTTTATTATGGTTTTAGACACACTTTAATATTAACGTGTTAACTTTTGGATTTAAACTTTTTAAGCTAAAATCAGATCATTCTAATTTTTAATATTTAGTAAGAAAATTAAGAATAAAAGAGAACATAAAATAAAAAAAGTTTTGGTAAAAAGAATATTTTATTATTTAAGTATTTGTTACAAATGACTTACATACTCAAATTCTAACTTTCATCCTTATTTATAGTCATCTACCTCCTCAACGAATGGTAATAATTAAATTTAATCAACGGTCTAGATTAGATTGATCATCCAAAATTTTCACTACAAATATCTATCCTACCACATTTTTCTAAATACTTCTAAATTATTCCATACTACTTTTCATATTTCTATATACATCCACACTCTTCTAAAATACTGTATGACCTTTCACAGTCTTTTAGAACCTTTTAGGGCATTCTAAAACGTTCCGTAACCATCTAGAGCATTCTTAAAAACCTCAGAAAATTATACAAATACCGTTAAATTTAACCTTCTAAAATTTATCGTGATATTTTTTTCACCTATTGCGTAGACATCCTCGTCACGTTTTGTTTATAATAGCGCTCTAGGTATTTTTGGAATTGCCACAAATCTTCACGAGTTTTCCAGTTAGCCTCTGTTATTGGGAGTCATTTCCACTTGCTCAAGTATTGGATACTTAGTGGTACTCCTTTTCATCACACAACTCGATTAGCTAGGATTTTCTTGATCTCTTTGTCGAATAATCTAATTACCATGGGTGGAGCTCGATTCGAGTCACTTCTACTCGATTCATTTTTATCTTCATTATATGGCTTAAGCATACTCACATGAAACACTGGATGGATCTTCGTAGAGGGAGGAAGTTGTACTTTGTAAGCAATCTCTCCAACATGCCCAATGATCTCAAATAACCCTTCATATTTGCGGATCAAGTCCTTATGAATCTTGCAAACGGCTTTGAATTGTTGTGAAAGGATTTTAATCATTACCTTATCTCCCACTTGATAGCTTGCATGCCTTCTCTTCTTATCTGCCCATTTTTTCATCCTCTTTGCAACTTTGTTGAGGTAAGAACGAGTGATATTTACTTGTTCTTCCCAAAACTTAATCATATGATAAGTTTAAGGGGTCTTTCCTAAGTAAGAGGAAGAAAGAAAGTGTGGTGTAAGCGGTTGTTGTTTGGTCACAATCTCGAACAGACTCTTCCCTGTGAACTCACTCCTTTACAGATTATATGAGAATTGAGCAACGTATAGGAGTTTTGTCTAGTCTTTTTTATTAGGACTTATGAAATGCCTCAAGTAAGATTCGAGTAAGGCATTCACTCTCTCCGTCTACCCATCAGTTTGAGGATGAAAGCTTGTCGAGAAGTGAAGCTGTGATCCAAGAAGTTTGAACAGCTCTGTCCATAGTCGTTCTGTGAAGTGTGGATCTCAATCACTGATAATGATCTTAAGTAATCCCTATTACTTCAGAACATTCTTGAATAATAGTCGTGATGCTTCCTCTACAGTGCAATCAGTAAGGACAGATATAAAAATAACATACTTTGAAAATCGATCTACTACTAAGAGGATAGATCCAAATCCCTTTGACTTCGGTAAGGCAAAAATGAAATCCAAAGACACACTTTTTCACGGTTGCTTTGGCAGAAGCAGAGATTTCAACAACTCACTAGGTATCTTGTTTTCAATTTTATCTTGTTGGCACACAAGACAAGTCTTCACATAGCTCTCTATTTCATCTCTCACAATAACCAGCCCATTTGGTGTCTTGATATTTTTTTCACTAACTTCTCCTTAGATTTTTCCAGTTAGGGACGTATAGTCTTCTCCTTTTAGTGTAGAGAAGGTCGTCTTTTAGCCAAAATCTTTTGGTCTTACCTTCTCTAGTCAACTCCACCAATTTTTTGGTTAATGGATCATGATGCAACCCTTCCTTGATGGTGTGTATAATATTTTATTCGATCATGAAAATGACTGCCAACTCGATCTTTGATGGACGGATGAATCCAACATCTAGCAGATCCTTGAGTTGTTTTTCCAACTCCTTAAGTTCTGGTGGTGCCATCTTGTATGGTTTTGAGACAGGCGACTTTGCTCCTAAGTCCAATTTAATCTTATGGTCTACCTTCTTCTTTGGTGGTAGTTGTTTTGGCAACTCTAGAGGTATCATATCCTTATTTTATTCGAACACTTTCTTGATTTCAGGGAGAATATTTTTTTTCTTCGGATGTTGACTCCTCTTGTAATATAGCTAAATATGTCATCTCCCTCTTCTTGAACCCTTTCTTGAGTTGCATAACAGAGACCATTAGTGGTCCTCTAGCTTTTGAAACTATAGGGACCATGCATGGAGACCATTTTTCCATGACGCATACTATGTCATAGTATGACATAGGTATTATATAACACCCTAATTATCCTAAGCCTTACCTCATGTCGTAAAGTAAGAGATAATTAAATGTCACGACAATTCTAAGGCTTATACGGTATATATATATATATATATAGAAAGAGATAGTAAGTCTAGAAGCCTGATGAAGAAATAAGCTCAAAAAAAGTTACAAAAGCACGAAACGTTCACACAAAGCTACAAGTATAAAGGCACAAGATATAGATACAAGATAACATGGCCTATGTAGATATATTAGTATAATAGTCATTAAGTACTAGCCTCAACCCGCGGAGTTTAGGCCGACTAGTATATACAGACATAACAGAGTTCTAAAAGTTAAAACAACATATACAATATCTCTCTCAAAGTTAGCCTCTAAGGCAAATAGAGATACAAAAGCGAGAGTACTAAAACAAACTATTAAAAAGAAATCCAAAAGAAGATAAAGATCCTCCGCTCTGTCACCATCACGCAGCTCACCGGAGGTTCTCAGTATGGTAACAGTGCCCAGAATGTAAGATATAAGATTTCGGGACGCTAGAGCCAATCCTAGAACTTCACATCAGGCATAATATTCAAGCTTATAAAACAAATAAATAAATCCTTAAACAGGTCATCTAACTTAGGAAATTTCTAATCTAACATTTACACCGTTGTCCCACAACCTTCGCCAACCTAACCGCCATGCGATCCCATCGCCACCGCCTACTGAACCTCCTCAATTCCAGTAGAAAATACAAGTAATTCATACAAGTAAATTACAAGTAATTATCAAGTATAGCAAGTAAATCAAGAAGCACTTAAGCATGTTATACAATTAGGCATATTATGCAAGTAAAAAAAAGCAAGCAAACACATAATAATGCATATGATGAACGTATGTCCTACTGGCTGTGATATCACATTGTCGGTTCAACTGCTAACCCGACACATTCCCATGGGAATGTCGCCTTTCGGTCACGAATAAAATGGGTACCCCCAGGGATATCGTGCCCGGCACACGGTCCAGGGATATAGTGCCCGCGCATACTCGTGATTCTGAAAGGATGCAAGCAGGATACTCAGCCACAAATCTCACATCTCAATGTAAGCAGGATAAACCAACCATCCTTATGCTGCCGCTGCGACCTCGACAAGCGGGATTAACCAACCGTCCTTTCCAAGCCCATAGCGTCTCAACAATACGAGTATAAAATAATATACATCCATTGATCACTTTTAGTACTCAATCTTTTCTCGTTTATCTTCGAGTCCCAGACTTGTCACAAATATTTTCAATTTTCTTATTTCCACAGCTCATCATACTCATCATCAATATAATACTCCAATGGTCCCCTCATAAACTTCAGAAACCTAAGTCTCCGTCTTCTAAATTTTTTACTAGAAAATATCTAGTTAAACTCACTTAGGGTATTCTCTATGTTTCAAAGCCTAAAAACAAGCTAAGGGACCTTAAACAAGCCTTATAGAAGTTTGCAAGTTTATCGGAAAGGTAAAATGATTGAAAACAAGGTTTTTATTTAAAAAGCATGGCTTGTGCGTACGCACGCACCAAAAGAGTTTTCTCAACTTGTGCATATGCATAGAGGTGTGCGTATGCACATAAGGTAAAATTTTCCATTTTATGTGTATGCATGAATACGTGCGGACACACTCAACAGAAGGCTCTTTCCAACTTGTGAGTACGCATAATGTTGTGCGTACGCGCAACTTGCAACTTTCACAGGGCGTGCGTGTGCACACCCCTCATGTGTGTGCACAAACCAGAACTTACAATTTTTTGCAACATCACAGAATTCATATTTTTGACACTAACTTCCAACGATCATATCTTTTTCTACAAAATTTCGATTTCTTTGAAATATATACCGTTTTAAAGATCTTTGAATTATCTTTAATTTGATACAAAATCCAAAATAATTTCAAAAACCGAGGTCTAAGATATGATCTGTCAAAGTTGGCCAAAAATTTGTTTTTGCCAAAAACCTTTAAACCTCATATTTACTGAAACTCTCAATTCAAAACCAATTATTCCACATCTAAAACAGCCCCAATGTACCTAAATTATATTCACATACCTTCTCATCATTCCACAACTTAGCAACGTACAATATCATCCATTCCATACACCAAATTCTACTTATAAAACTCAAATTTTAATAATTAACATCACAAAACATCATTTCACCATCCTCAACATTTATCAATATTAACAAACCTCATAATTCATTATCAATCTTCATAATCATCATTATTCAACTCCACATCATAATTCAACATCATCATTCACCGAAATCATCACAATCATCAAAATCATCATACAATTATCAACAACCAATTCAAACCTATCCTAAGGTCTACTAGCCTAAGTGTCCAGAAATAATACATGTTATATAGAGAAAACTGAAACCATACCTTGGCAAATTTCCAATACGTGCAAAACACCAAATTTAGACTCCAACAAGTCTCAACTCACCAACAATCCACCAACTCAAGAACCAATGCTCCAATAATCACAATTCAAGCTAGACACACATAATTTATCACAAATCAACCTAGAGTTCATCAAATCTACAAAACAACAAGAGATTTGAATATGATCACCTTATCCAACATTGATTGAGACAAAATCCAATAGCAACCAAATGCTAGAGTGTACCTAAACACCCAAAATCACAAAAATCACTCAAAAACCAAACCTAAAATTTTGAATTTCATAGAGATAAAAACTGGGTAAGAATTTTCGAAAATCTTACCACTTTGGTTAAATGAATCTAATGGAATCAACGAGAGCTTCACATAGCAACTAACGGCACGCGAATCGGAGTTTTGTAACTCAAGATATGATCAATTGAATGTAATTGTGAATAGTATTTTCTCTCTTCCCTTCACTCTTCTTTTTAGCTGCTAGAGTTTGATTTCAAGTGTGTTATGAACTTATTTGGGTTCATTTATATACTTATATATGTTGGGCTTGGGCCCAACTTAGGTCCGGCCTAACTCGTTAGCATTTTTGGCCCATTTGGCCTGATTTTGGGCCAAACCTTTAGAATTTGCGCTCGGTTTTTAACTTTAATTATTTTCCTAAGTTTTTCTACAGTTTTGACTGCTCTCACCCAGTACCGGACATATTTAAGCCGGTACTGCCGACTAATTTATCGGTACGCATTTTTACGCAATTTTCTGCAGAAAATTACATTTTCCAACTCATAAAAATCTACTTAGTCCAAATATCATATTTAAAATTTCTAATTAATATTCTAAATTTTTGGAAACTATTTTGGGTAATTAAATTATTTTAATTAAGCGGTTAATTAACAGCGGTTCTTACATATTATATTTGTCTTCCTTTGCAAATCGAGCCCAATGACTATCTTAAAATCGTCATGGGTGCTACTGAGAAATCCACAAGACTCTTTGAAGATCTAAGAGTCATCTCAACCCTTTTTTCTACTCCCTTAAGAGGTTCACTCTTAGTATTCATGGATTTGAACTAATCATTCTTTTCGGTGATCTTCAACCCAAGCCTCTTTACTTCATCAGGCATGATGAAATTGTGTGTAACACCAGTGTCAATCATAACTATGACGGATTTATCATTTATAAAGGCTTTGACATACATCAAACCTTTCTTTTTTACAGTGCTTACCTCTTTTTCCTTCTCAACATTCATGACTTGAACAGATTCAACATACTCAGTCACTTGCGATTGAGCCTCTCATTTTTCGGTGATAGATGCTAGAATCTCTAATTTGGGACAATCCTTTATTTGGTGTGGTCCCTTACACATGAAGCATACTCCTTTAAGCATGAAAGCTTTTTTTCTTTTTCTCGTACTCTTTCTTTGAAAAAATATTTCCTTTCCTCCTTGGTTGAGAAACGTTTTTCCTTATCTCCCCTAACTTTAGTAGAACTGGCTTGGAAGAAGACTTGGGTTTAGAGTCTCTCCGATAATACTCGGTAAGCGATTTGGCTACCACGATAGCCTCGTCGACATCCTTAGCATTTCTCCTTTGTAATTCTTATTTTACCCAAGGTTGGAGTCCATCAATGAAGAAGAATAACACATATTCTTATGATAAGTTGGAGATTTGAAGCGTGAGAGTAATGAACTCCTTTATGTAGTCGCTGATCATACTCTTGTACTCTAACTCCCTCAACTTCTTCCTTGTTTCATAGACCACATTCTCAGGGAAGAACTTTCTCTTTTTTAAAATCTTTTCATGTGACTATGTTACAAGTACCGTTTTCTATATCTATGTACTTTCTCCTCCACCATAAAGTAGTATTATCAAAAAAGTAGAGAGTTTTAATATGTACCTTTATTGCTTCTTTGATCATCTCTTAACCTTCGAATTACCTCTCCATTTGCGATAGGAAGTTCTCCACCTCTCAAGCTTCCTTCATGCCATTAAACTCCTTTACCTTTGGGAGATTAATCTTTGTTGTCTCCCTTATAATGGTTGGTTGAGATTTTTCCTTCTCGAACCAAACTCGAACTTCCTAAAATAAATTCAAGAAATTCTCAAGATTCTCTTCTATTTGGAGCATGCTTTTCTTTGAAAGCATATAGTTCTCCCAACACGCGAGTTTCGAGAATCTCCTTATCATGTTCTATCCTTTGGAGGCGCTCATCCATAGAGAATAGAACATTCTCTAACATAAAAATTCTCTCTTCTAAGAAGTTAAGTCCTTACCTCTAGACTCACTCGAAGAACGCACCTTCTTGCCTCTCCATTGACAAGGAATGACATCTTTTTTCCTTTGAGACTCAACATGTTCCATGGTTACATTAGAAGTCATATCCACAAACCACTTGGCTCCCTCTCGAACCTTACTTTGATGCCAAATTGTCACGGTCTTGGACACACTCTAACACTACTGTGTCGACACCTGGACTTACTTAGCCTCTTAAGCTAAGACCAAGTTAGGCTAACCCTTAATATTTAGCAAGAAGGCTAAGAACAAAAGAGAACACAAGAGAAAGAAAGTTTTGGTGGAAAGAACACTTTTTTACTCAAGTATTTGTTACAAATGACTCACACACCCAAACTCTAACTCTCATCCCTATTTATAGTCATCCACTTCCTTAATGGATGATTATGATGAAATCTAATCAACGGTCTAGATTGATCATCCAGAACATTCACTACAAATATCTGTCCTACCACATTTCTCTAAATACTTTTAGATTATTCCACACTATTCTTCATACTTCTATATACATCCACACTCTTCTAGAATACTCTATGACCTTTTAGAGTCTTCTAGAACCTTATAAGGTATTTTGAGACCTTCTAAGGTATTCTAGAATATTTTAAAATTATCTAAAATATTTTCAAATACTCTAGAAAGTTATACAAACACTATTAAATCTAACATTCTAAAATTTACCGTGACATGCTATAAACATAGTCTAAAGGTTTACCTTCAATTTTCAAGAGACTTGATAAATAAAAAAAAGTTGTATGTCGTGTGTATATATATATACTCAAAATCAATTGAGAGATAACCAACTTGAGTTGGTCGAGTGGTTAGCTCACTCGTCCGTTTAAGCAAGTGTCGGGGGTTCGAATCCCGCCTTGTGCATGCAGCAACCCATTGGCCAGCGGCAGACCCTTAAATGGAGCTCAGATCTGCGACGAATTAGTCCTTAACCTGTCGGGTTGGGGGATACCGTGGGCAACAAAAAAAATCAATTGAGAGACTTTTTGACAATTAGAGTTTTAATTGAGGTTGTTTCTATCAATTAGAGTTTGTTTGATATTTATCTCTTATATATATATATGGGTATAAATAGCTGGTTACTCTATGAGCGATTAACAATGTTAAAATTCTATAATTTTGTTTAATATCTCTCTTTTCTCTTCATTTCTTTTTGCGTGATAATCAAAGTTCTGAAAACCGGTTCGGACTGGCCAGTCGAACCGATTGAATCGTGAACCGTACAGGAAAATAATTCGGTTAAACAGTAGAACCGTAGAATTTAAAAACCGGAATTGAATCGGTGAACCGAACCGTGATCCGGCCGATTTTTTGGCTGGGCAGCAAAATGTTGCCATTTCAGCCTCTGGAGCCCTAAATTCCTAATTCGATCCTGATTCCTGAGTGAATCCCCCTTCTTATCGAGCTTCAAAAGTGAGAACACCTTTCTGACTCTCACACGACATGGGTTCTCATCAAGCTCGTTGTCTGATCGTCCCTCACCTCCGTCCAGCCACCGCGTCGTGCCGCCGCTTTCGTTCCTTCAAACAGCCACCTAATCGCGCAGCAGCCGTCGTTCCTTCGACCAGCCACCTCCCTCACGCAGCAGCCGTCGTTCCTTTGAACAGCCACCTCTATCATGCAGCAGCCGCCATTCCTTCGAAGGTGCTCCACCACTGCTTGGTCACTCAGCGTCGCTGTCTCCCACTCTCCCTATTGCATGTTCTGTTGAAGGCGCCTTCGAGCTTCTAGAGTTCCAGGTAATTTTTTTTAGATATGATTGTTTGATTGAATAATTGTTGCATGTCTCTGTCTCTCTGATGAGTTTGATTGAGTAGTTGTTTGATTTTGTGAAGCTCTGTGAACTAAAGTCACTGAAGTGTGACATGATGAACTCTGAAACTGTGAAGTTTATCTCCCTATTTTATTTTTCTTTGAACTATGTAGTGTGAAACTGTGAACTGATTCAACTGATCCTGCTAAACTGAACTGTGAACTTTGGTTAATAATTGTTGTTTACTGATTACTAAACTGATTTTGCTTTGTTTACTGAACTGGATTTTGTTGTTTGTTGAATAATTGTGAATAATTTTGAATAATTTTGGATGTTGTATGTTGTGAACTTGAGAGTTGAGATTATTGGGTTGGATTGCTGGTAATGTTTAGGTATGGATGAAAGTATCAACCAAGAACTACCTAGGAATAATAACGCTGAAAATAATTCTACTTCGAATGAACCTTCTCTTCCTCCCGCATCTAATGAAAATCAGTCACAAATTTCTAATGTTCGGGGTAAAACTGATCCTGCTTGGAGATACGTTGCTTTACAAAATATAAATAGAAAACCGCATGATAAATAATAAATAGAAAACCGCATTATTCTAAAAGTTATTTTTTTGACAATTTTTTATAAATAGACACGTCATTATAATTAACGATATATAAAAATATTACGGTTAAATTTTACATAATAAATTAATATAAGAATATAATGTATCTATCATTTACTATCATAAATAATCTAACTAATACTTTATCTTTTTGAAAGATTAATTTATCCAAAATCAAATTTATAGAAACTTAATGGTCAGTTTACTCAATGTATTATTCATTCTCTCATGTTGTATCAAAGGAGAATGAATGATATGATAATTGGGTCATTGAAAATTATAGAACATAAGATTTAGGGGCTTCAAGATTCAGGGAGTACTATAGTAATATGGAGAATGAGGGTGTATTATGTAATAATTTAGACTGTTCCTTGCTAGGTATTACAAGTTAATGTCAGTGTGAGTCTGTGACATGTGTATTGGTAATTTGGTATTGGTAACATAATGAAGGGAAATGGATTCTCTTCAGTATTGGTAAGATACAGTGTGATTTTTTATCTTTAATTTTATAAGTAGGACTAAAAATAAAAAAAAATGAATAATTAAATTAAATATTAGATATCATCTGATTTTTTTTTCACTGGAAATAATTCACTCCCTATGTACATAACCTAGTGAAAAACTGGCAAGAAATAAAGTCAAAACAACATAATGATAAAATTAATTTTGACTCAAACCAAAATGACAAACTAAATCTAAAACCATTTATTTTTACAACGTCAAATTCAAGGTATGATGTTTGTTTCTTCGCTCTATCATCAATCAAGTAAAATCGAACTAAATTTCAATATTTTTTATAGAAGAGTAAGTATTTTACTATTTACTAGTATCTTGAAGATATTGTTTAATTGATTTAACGAAAATTTAACTAGCCACATATATGAATTGATTAACCCTATTTACAGAAAAATTAAAGTTAATTAGGGAGTCACATTCTTTTTTATATTCCTACTAATACATACTTAGTCGTTGTTTACTATATTTAGTTGATAGAATCTCACTAATACGAGAGATAATTTACTAAAACAATTTTATTATTTCAAAAACTTTACAAAAGACTACATAGATAATTATATCGAAACTAAACTTAGGAGTGAAGTTAGATGAAATATTAGAAGAGAACCAAAAATATTTTTATAATAAAATAAGATTAAAATAAAATTTTAGAGAAACTAAATTAAAATTTATATATAATTTATATGTAAAAAAAAAATAAAATTTAAGTGGTTATGAAAAAATATTTTTTTTATGTGAAAAAATATAATTTTTAAATAAATTATTTTATTCAATTTTAAATCTATTTGGATAATTTTTTAATAAAAGTACTTTTATTAAAAAAAATTATTTATTTTTTCTAAAAATTAACAATACTTTATTTAAAAAAAATACGTTTTTAATATTTTTTTTTGGAAAATCTATTTAAATATAAAATAAATTATCTATTAATAAAATATCTATAAACAAATATTTTTTTCAAAAATCAAGACCCTTAATTTTAAACAAGAGACAAGTTTATTTTTTTAAATACTTTAATTTTAAGATTTTGTATATTGGTGTCAACTTCAAACTGAAACAGCATGCCGTCTTCCACGAACTTTTTTGTTCTTTTCCTTTCCTTTCTAAACCAATGGTTCCAAAATTGATTATCCACTCCTTTTGCTTCTTTTTTTTTTCCCTTATATTTTTTCTCTTATTTTTCTTGGTGCACCAATGACCATTCACCATATTATTATTATCATCATCATTTATCAATGCCAACCCAAACTCAACCCAATGCTTTCTTTCTATTGGAAAAACGAAGTTTGAAAAAGATATTCAACTTTTCCAACATTGGTAAGCACATAATATCATAAAGAAAAATATTGGAAATTCTACCCTCTTTTTTATTTTTAAATAAAAATGTTCATTTTTTAATTTTTTATATTTTCAAAAAATAACATATATATTTGAATTTTTGGTTTAAGTATCAACAAGAAATTAATTAGAAAAAAAGAATTAAAGTTTTTAATTAATCATCACTCAGAACGAAATAATAAATAAATACGAAAATAGAAGTATAGAATGGTGTTGGCTGTTGCCATAATAACTACAATGAAAATACAGTGAAACAAAAAAGTAGAAAAAAAAATTGATTTGATTAGTTAAGTCAATAATAATTTGGTAGCTTTAAGTCATCAATAATAATTTAGTAGCTTTACTTTATGTTTCAACCATAAAAAAAAAATAAAAAATAGGTCTTTAATCGATCTGTAAATATTTAAATTTTTAAAAATTTAAAAATACATTTAAATTCTTAATCTTTTTAAAATTTAAATATATTGATCCATCATGTTCAATTGGATCTGTCAAACTATGACTAACAAATAAAAATAAAAAATATTTTTTATTGTATTGACTTGGTTGATTGATATATTCATATTTTAAAGAGGTCAAAAATTTAAATATATTTTTAAATTCTCAATAACTTAAATATCCGCAAATTAAAAAATAAAAAATCAATTTATTATTTTTCCTAAAAAAATTTATACAGAATTAACCATAATTATCCTCTTAATAGTTTTTTTGTTCTTCTAGAAAGTAGAAACTATCTAATTATGCTAATATAATCTAGTAATGTTTGTTATTATTTATAAACAAAGCCTTAAACTCTAGTGTACTAAGGTTCTAATAAATCAAATTTAAGACTTAAAAATTAAAGTCGTCTAATTAATAATTCAATCCAAAACATAAATCGAGTTCAATTATAATTTATAAGTGAATCAAAATAATACTAATATAAAATCGGACTCATTTTGGTTAAAGTGCATTTCTCAATTCTCATAGTTGAAGGTAGGGGTGGCAAGCGGGGAAGCCCGCCCCGCCCCGCCCTTAGGCGGGCTGGCCCGCCCCGCCCCGCCTAGTGAGGCGGTCCCAGAATCCCAGCCCGCCCCGCTTAACGGCGGGCTGGCGGGCCAAGCCCGCCAAATATCTTTTTTTTTACTTTTAAATATTAAATAATATATATAAAGACATAAAAAAATCTCTTTTATTTTTTATTTTTAACTATTATAATTTCTAAAAGTATAAATATATTATAATTTTTATATTCACAAACATTAAAGTCTTTGTAATTATAAATATCTAATAAATATAATTATAAACTAAGTTTTCATCCAAAACATAATTATAAATATTGTTCCCAAAGCAAAATAAACATAATCCAAAACATAATTATAAATATTGTCTCTAAAACAAAATAAACATAATCCAAAACACTCAATTTTCATCTTCATTCTCTTGTAAGTTGGGTTGGGAGAAGTTGGGTTTTGGTAAAAAATATTGTAAAAATACCCCCTTACTAAAAAATACTAAGCCCGGTGGGGAAGCCCGCCCCGCCCCGCCAAAGCCCGCCAAACTCCGCGGTTTAAGCGGTGCGGGTTAAGCGGGCTTTTGCTATTTGGCGGTCCCAATTTTCCAGCCCAACCCACCTTTTTTGGCGGGTTACGCGGGCCGGCCCGGCGGGTTCAGGCCCGTTTGCCACCCCTAGTTGAAGGGATGGAGTCTCATGGAGAAACAGCAAATCACGTGTGAGAGGAAAAAGTATATTTCATGTTATTTTATTTAATTTAAATGTTGTTATTGGTTCACGTAAAGTAGAGAAGTGCATAAGTCAAATTTTGTGGATTATTATTTTAAACCAAAAGTCCAATACCAAAAATAAATAAAATAAATAAAAAAGAAAATGGAGAAACGTACGTGTCCAAAAAAGTAGATGAGGTTTTTGGGGGAGATGAATGAATGTGTGAATGTCCAAAACGCGCCTCAAATAACAAACAAAACACATAAAAACACAAACTATAAATAAATAAATAATTTGATTATTTGTAAATTGTAATTCTTATTTTTATTTTGCTTATTTTATCCTCTTCATCTTTACATTTAAATTGGCGTCTCAAATACCTCTAATTTGGGTGATGATTAAAATTAGCCATAAAATAAAAAATGATTACCATTAATGATAACGGTTTCATATATATTCCATAAAGAGTTAAAGACCAAGATTCAAGTTTTTCTTTGTTGCTATCATTTTTTTGAAAATAAACAATTGATAAATACTTCTAAAATTGTATTTGATTTCTCTATAAATTTGTATTAAATTTGGTTACAGGGTGGATTTTTTAAAAATAGAATATATACACAAAATTTTATCGTTATTTTTGTGCGACACAAATTTAGTTCACTTCTTATTTATTATTTTAGCAATCAAATGTCTTTTTATTAGCCTCATTCTTAAATGTTATTTACTAAATAAAAAATACTGTATTTTTTGTTAATTAAATTATTTTATATTTTATATTTATGATATTTTATATCAATGATTTAAAAATAAAATTTAAAGTTCTTAATCTGTCGAATTTAAAAATACCGTTTAGATAAACAAAAAAAAAAAAACAAGTTAATTTTCAAAAAGTCTTACTCTCTCTATTTTTTCGGATCATATTAACATATGCTCTTTTATTATTATTATTATTATTATTATTATTATTATTATTATTATTAACTAAAATAATTCTAAATAGCAAATAGTAGTTAAACCTTGAAATATGACTCAAAGTTGATTGTCAAATATATCCATCTAAATGTTTTTTTCTTATTAAATTTTTAAAGAAGCTCACATAAACTCTATTTAATAAAAGTTCAATAATAAAAAAATTAATTTTGATGTATATAAACAATTTTATATAATTATTTAATTAAATTTATATTTTCAGATAATATTATAAGTAATAAATTTAAAAATCAATTACTTCAGCTGATTTAATAATATTATAAGACTGAATGACTAAAAAGACAAAATTCTCTTTTAAGACTTTTAGTAACGAAAGTAAATATAATAATAATAATAATAATAATAATAATAATAATAATAATAATAATAATAATAATATAGTATTTGGTAACAGTAATAGATGACTGGTCTGGTTGGTTGCTTGGTTTTTATTCCTTATTCTCGTTTGTGGAGTGGAGAACACAACGCCACCTCTCTTTCCTTCTCTTCTCTCTCTCTCTCTCTCTCTCTCTCTCTCTCTCTCTCTCTCTCTTGTTTTTATTATTATTTTTATTTATAATAATTAAATTTTATCATTTATTGTTGGTGTTATTATTGTTGTTGTTGATGTAGTTAATGTTGTTGTTGTTGTTGGGGTTGGAAGAAACTTGATCTCATAACAGAAAGAAAGACACACAGAAAAAGAGTGAGTGTGTTTTAGTGATACTGATGAATGAGTGTTGTGTGCAAATGGGGTTCTATATTCTCATACCTTCTTCATAATCATGTATAATTACTCCAACCACACACATAATAATAATATTAATTATAATATTAATCATACTCATAATAATAATCTTCATCTTCATATATGGAATTCGATGCTGCAATTCCCATGTCCCGTGAAGGCATCCCTCAAGGTTTGTTTCTTCCTTCTATTTTCATTCTTATCATTCTTCATAACTCATAATCTCAATTCTATTCTATTCTATTCAATTCAATTATATTATATTTTATTCATTTTTTCCCCTTATATTAATTTCTGATCATGTTGTGTTTTTTATTCAATTAATTAATTAATTGATAATTTTTTTTATGATCATAATTCATCATCATCACATACCTTTTTTTTTTGTTTCATATTTCATTGGTTTTTTTTGGAGGGTGTCAAAAATTAGTGGGATTTGTCAAATGCTATTATCTGAGATCTGAGATAACCTTAGCTAACAACCTTAGCCCCTTGTTTTTTGGTCTCTGGTATTCCACATAAAAGTTCAACAACTATCTTATTTTTTTACTAATATTTTGTTATTTTTTAGTTTTTTTTTTTCAATGCTTCCTTATCAGTTATTAGTCACTTTGGGAATGTTCATAGTCATCCTTATAGCCATGCCATTTGTTTCTGATGTTGAATTTTGACTGGTAAAACCCACAATCAATGATATGGCATGTTTTCCAAGCTCTGAATTGCTTAACAAAACCTCTTTACTTTATTTAATTTTTAATTTTAATTCATATAACTAAGTTTTATTGATATGTCTCTCTCTTTTTTTTTTGGGTACTTTTGGGTTTTAATACTTTGAAGTAGCTGTAGTTTCATGATAACCTGTTATTATTAGATACTTCATTAATCAAGGTAGCAATATATGGAAACTTTTTAAACTGCTTCATTTATCAAGGTGCAATTTATGGAAGATTTTTAAACATATTTAGCTATGAACATTTATTGAGCCTTTGTCTTCACCAGTTTTTTCCCCCAAGAACCTACAGTAATAGGGCATGGCAGCTTTTGAAAAGTCATGGGCTCATAGCTTTCCCAAACTGGTTTTTAGTGTGGTTTTTGTACAGAGATATCAATTTGGAGAAGAAAATGTACTTGGAAGTTTTTATTTCATCCAAGTAACTTCTTTTTCTTTTTTTTTTTTCTCACAGGATGGGGCCCTTTATGCCACTGCCATGGTAAGAAGGGGCCCCCATAAGTTTTTTTTTTTAATTTTTTTTCTTTATTGCATCATTATTGTCTAGCATGCATGACTTGGAGTTCTTTTAGTTTTTGAGTAAAGATTCTTTTTGGTAGTCGACTTTGTGAGTATGATTCATTTTAGTCTTAGACAGATCGAAATGACTAAAATGAATGATGCTCACAAAATCGAGGACCAATGCGAAGATTTAATCTTTATTCTTCCATTTCTTATGCATTTTCATGAGCCAAATTTATATTGCATTTGATTTATTGATTTACAATAACAGAAGAGTATGAGAATGAGACTAAGTTTGAACTCTGATTGTGGTTATCGTTATTCTTTCACTCTTCGATGGGTTTAGTTCGATTATTTTATTTTATTTTTGAGAAGCTGACCTGTTCATATGACATTATCTCAGATGCAATGTGGCAAATGAACTTGAGGTCGAGTGAAACGATGGAACCTGGACCTTATCCTGAGCATCCAGGAGAACCAGATTGTTCATATTACATCAGAACAGGACTCTGTAGATTCGGAGCAACATGTCGATTTAACCATCCTCCTAACAGGAAACTGGTAGAAACTCATATTGTGATTTTAAGTTGATAACATAAGTGTTATGAAGATTGTTGACACATGATTATTTGGCTTTTGTATTCATTCATTCCATAGGAAAAAGAATAGTTTGTAGCTGTTATAAAATGTTGAAACTTGAATGAAATTATCTTTTCTGTACTTTTGTGATCATTGTCTTGATCACTTATCTGATTAGTTTTTCTTCAAATACCATTAGGCTATTGCCGCTGCACGGATGAAAGGAGAGTTCCCAGAAAGGATAGGGCAGCCAGAATGTCAGGCATGTACTTGTTTCTCAATGAGTGCATAAGGTGCATATTGCTTGTTATAATGTGCATGCTTTTTAAGGTGGTACTTTATAATAATTTTGGAAACTATAGCAGTCTGCATCGGCTAAAACAATTTACAGATGACCTTTACTTTAGTCCGCATGACAAGTGTCTACAATATCTTTTAACTTTGGAATTTCAAACAGTTTGGTGAATGGAACTAGGGCAAAGGAGATCATAATGTTAATGGGAGTTGCATGT
This sequence comes from Arachis stenosperma, assembly GCF_014773155.1. NCBI lineage: Eukaryota > Viridiplantae > Streptophyta > Magnoliopsida > Fabales > Fabaceae > Arachis > Arachis stenosperma. Next base: position 140,472,281 of record NC_080380.1, on the reverse strand, counting down.
ACATCTATTTTCTGTACTGTTGTTCCTAGAATGGTTCATATGCAGTTATCTGAAAAGTGGCATAATTCGGGTAGGAAGTTAACAGCATTTCAATTTGCTTGTGTATGCAGTACTCTATCAAAAATTTTGAGGCAACTGATTTACATTTATATTGTATTAGTTTAATTTGAGTTTTCATTGGACTAAAATCTAGTTTAAAATAATTTCTAGTTCAGATGTGCTCCCCCCCCCCTTTCCGCGCATGCGGGTGTTGGGGTGGGGTCGGGGGGATGTTCACTTTTTCGCTTCGTCTGTCTTAAGAACTAACTATTCTTTGTATTTACACAATTCAAAACTTTATTTACCAACACTTAAGTTAATCATTGATGTCTGCATGAAGTATAGGCAGCGAACAAGGAGAGGGTGACTTTATATCAAGCTATAAATTGTTGTTTTTGTTTGATTTTCGTATTTGATGTTAACGCCAACCTTATTCTGCTAAGCACTCATTTTTGGCCTTGACATAGTATGTGTGTGAACCTTCATATTGTAAACATCAACCACCATCTTACAAAATACTGATCTGAGTTGTGTTTTCCAGTATTATCTGAAGACAGGAACTTGCAAATTCGGAGCCACATGCAAGTTTCATCATCCTAGAGACAAGGCCGGGATTGCTGGAAGAGTTGCTTTAAATATTTTAGGCTATCCACTCCGCCCGGTTAGTTGTTCAGATTTGTGTACATTTGTATGAGTTGTATCTAAGGCTAAGATAGTAATGTTCATTAATTTGCTGCAGCCTATTTTTGTTTTTATCACTCATTTAATTTTACACCAGTAACTTGCTTGATACACTTTTAGACTGAAGATCTAATTTGGTTTTTCGGATAATAGTTATGTATTCTTTGTGTACTTCTATTCGATATGAGTATTACGAACCCTTACGAAATTGTTGATATTATGATTTAGTCGTGTAAGTACATACATATATTTGTTGTTGATGCAGAATGAGGCGGAATGTGCTTACTATTTAAGAACCGGACAGTGCAAATTTGGGAACACTTGCAAATTCCATCATCCTCAACCAAGTAATATGGTGCTTTCAATGCGCAGTTCTCCTGTTTATCCCACCGTTCATTCTCCAACAACGCCAGGTCAGCAGTCATATGCAGCAGGAATTACAAATTGGTCGAGTTCATCCTACATTGCTAGTCCACGCTGGCAAGGTCCGTCGAGTTATGCATCTTTGATTCTACCTCAGGGAGTGGTTTCGGTACCTGGCTGGGGTGCATACAATGTAAGATCATTCTTCTTATGATGTAACACTTTTGTGCTTCGTTTCTATCATTATTTGTGCATTGCTATTTGAGTCTAGATTTGAGAACTTGACATTGTTGAGACGAATCCTAATGGAACATGCACCTTTTCCAGGGTCAAATGGGATCAGACAGTACACAACAATCAGTTGGAAATGGTCAAACATATGCATCCTCTCGTCAAGGCGAATCGGCAAATGCAGGATCCCAAGGAGCATATTCTCAATACCGTTCTGGATCAGTTCCTGTAGGTTTCTATGCATTGCAGAGGGAGAACATATTTCCTGAAAGACCTGGCCAGCCTGAATGCCAATTCTACATGAAGACCGGAGATTGTAAGTTCGGTGCAGTCTGTCGTTTCCATCATCCGCGTGAGAGGCTGATTCCTGCTCCTGATTGTCTTTTGAGTCCAATTGGCCTTCCTTTACGTCCGGTAAGTGGAACTCTAGCTATTGAATACTACATGCCAAAGTCATTGTTTCATTAAGTTAGTTGTCGGAAGTTATGGACACAAAATAACAAGATACCATCACGAGAAGGATGAGTTACTAGTAACCATAAAATGACTAAATGTTAGGGTGTACAGTGTCCTAGTTTTGTGCGTAACATCATATAAATCGTATAAATCACAATACATGGCAAATCCTTTTGTTGATTATTCATGAGCATTAATTAGGTGATGCATGAATACTTGAATTTGGGCAAAGAAGAATTGCAGTTTTAAGTATAACCATAATCTGAAGCTAACTTAATGGTTTGAACCATACATAGAACTGAAGGTAGAAGACATGATCAAGGCCAACCAGATTGAATTGTTTGAATTATGCGTTTTCCTTGCTGTATTATCAAATTATGCTTCTTGATTTAGCATATTATTTCCAAAATTTGTCTCTATTATCTTCACATTTATAATCTTTTGATTGATATTTTGTGCAAGCTGATAGAGCTAGTGTCTCATTTCCTACAGGGAGAGCCATTGTGTGTCTTTTACTCGCGATATGGTATATGCAAATTCGGCCCGAGTTGCAAGTTCGACCACCCCATGGGAATCTTTGCCTATAATATGTCTACATCACCCTCAGCTGATGCTTCAGGACGACGAATGTTGGGTTCTTCATCAGGAACCGCGGCATTAAATTTATCACCAGAAGGACTTGTTGAGTCAGGCTCTGCGAAGCCAAGGAGGCTTTCGTTGTCGGAGACTAGACAACTTCCTTCCAGTGATGATAACATTGATGATGAGGGATAATGATGTCTCTTGGAAATGCATCATCTGCCTTTTACGATTTTTTTTCAGGGGAGAAAAGGGTAATCTGTAAATCGATTTTCCCGTTGCTGGAGATGTACAGAGTTCATGTTAAGCTGATTCTGCCAACCTGCTATTGACCGCGGTTACCGGATTCAGTTTTTCTGGAATTTCATGCTGCCAGATTGTATAAATTTCACAAAATACTTGTCACATTTGGTTCAAAACCTGATGTGAACATTTCTTCTGTCCTTAAAACTGGTTTATCTATTTAACATTTTGCCAATATGTAAAAAATGTTTCTGGAAATCTATAATAATCAGGAATTTGGCTCCTGGCTGAATCTTTGTTTCATGCAGGTCTGAAATTCATTTCAAACGCTTTTACTTTCTCCGGGGAAAAAAAAAAAAGTTCGGTTTATACCGAACTACTTTGTGTGTATAGAAAATCATTTTCGCTGGCAGCCAATAGTAGGATGTTCAATATCCTTTTATGATTCATATTTTTTGTACATTCCTAGCCAAGTTTAACAGAACTCCAAGCAAGTCGAAAGTCGAAAAAAGCTGCTGTTTCAGAACTTAACCTGTAAGCAAGACTTTCCTAGCATATATGTGTGTATGTATATGTGTATTTCGTTTGCTTGATTTGATTGCCCTTAACATGGTTCATTTTGCAGAAGCTGAAGGATAAAGAATCTAAACTGTGAATTTTAGAGGCAGAAGAAGCAGAACATGTGACTGTTGTTTTGGCCGAAGGTGCTCGCAGCTTGCTCTTTTGATTCCGAATGGTTAAAGGTGGGTATCTTGGCATTTTCTGGCTTAGAATTCGGTTTACAATTCACATGCAACTAAATCATAGATTCATAGTTGGGAATTTGAATCTCTTTTCATGGAGGCTTTGTAAAGCAGCAGCAATTTCTGTGGCTAAAGATGCATGTTCTTTGATATTTTTCGCCACTGAGTCTGATGCTTGTTATGAATAAGTTCATGCAGGTACATGGCCAATTCTTTCTTTCTTTCTTTCTTTTTCTGATTCTTAGAGAATTTTGTGATGAAAATTGTCATGTCACAATTTGTGCTAATCTTTCTTCTTCTTGGGAGTCTTGGAACAACGATTGAGTTATCACCATATAACCTCAAGATCACGGTTTTAAGTCTTGGAAACAGTCACTGATGTAATTATTAGTTTAGACTGCGTATATTACACCCTTTGGATGCGGCTCTTCCCTGAAACCCTGGGTTAACACAGGATACTTGTTCACCGGGCTGGCTTTTTTTTTTCTTCTTCCTTAAGATATTGGAGACAAACTTAAAAAAATTGTCTCTATCTTAGACTAATTTTAAGATAATTTTTGTGGTTTCAAAACAGTGACATAAGATAAGAGACATGTCCGTTTCTAAGCCAATTTTTGTAGATGTTGACAACTGTGTCCTAAATAGGTATTCTTCAAATAATGAAAACATATTTGAAAAGAACAATTTATTGAATTTGTTTCCATAATTTGAAACTTCATACTATTTCATGTGAATAGAGTGTTTCCTTGGTTTAATTAATTTAGTTGGCTTATGAATCATGTAGATTCTGAACCACTCAATAGGTCCTTTTATTTGTTTTTTTAGTTTATTTTTTATTTTAATTAAAATGGGAAAAAAGGTTCAGATTGCATTTTTTCCTTTTGTGGGAAAATATTCTGTATGGAGAATATATTTTGAAAGAATTGGATAATAAGCACCAAAATAGATGCTAGATGCTGAATATATATATATATATATATATATATATATATATATATATATATATATATATATATATATATATATAATGTAAAGTAGAGGATGATTAAATTTGAACGGTTGTTTTCTTTCTTTCCCATTATTGCTATTTCATTGTTTTTATCTATTTTTATCTTTATTTTATTTATTTATTTTTTGTGGATTCACAAGCTTTTGTCTCTAGTTCAGTGCATGTACAAATTTTTAGAACTGAGATTCTCAGGGAATATCTGTTTTAATCTTCGCTAAAAAAAAAAAAAGATTGGTTAGGAAAAGGAATGATTATCCATCATCATAATGTGTATACTAAGCTAATTATGAAGGATACAAAAGTTATAGGGGCATTTCGGTAAGCCAGCATTTTAAAAAAAAATACATAAAAGGTTAAAAACTTATTACTCGTTATAAAGATTAGTTTGCCTATTTGCTATTTATTATTTATTCATAGATATGATTTGAAATTGACTGTATTTTTTTAATCATTAATAAGTCATCTGCAACTACTTTTGTAAATAGATGGATCTCTTTGAATTGCTAAATTCTGTAAATTTTTCCCCCATGATTTTGACATTTTTTTTTTATATATTGAATTATGAGCGATGAATTCTTTAAAGATGACTTAAACTATATGTTATACATTGTTGAGCATTTTAACAAAATGTTAGTGATGTTTTATCTTTTCGTAATTAAAATAATATTTTTTTTATAAAATGTCAATGATGTTTTGTATTATTATCATAGCAGAGTAAACATCAAAATAGTCAAATATTTTCATATTTTAGTCGATTTTGACACCCTTAAATAACTTTGAGAAGCAAAAAAAAAAAAAAAAAAGTAATGGAGATAAATGGTGGATGTATTTAAAAAAAAATATAACAAAGGATATATTTCATAGAAACACCAACAAAGGCGTGGTCGTATTTTATATTGAAATTATCTACCTTGCATGTCACGTTTTTAATCCTTTGAGTATTAAATATGAAATTCAAGGCTCTACGGGAATAAGGCCAAGAGAAAATTATGAACTGTCCGTGAAATGAGTAAATTAAAGGAGTGAAGGTCTAATTTATTTTTTCATATAAAATAAAATATCTTGCTTTTAAATAAGAAAATTATTCTCTTTTATAAATTAATATCTTTGTTAAATATCTTCTTGAGACCTTTTTTCAAAAAAAAAAAAAGATTGTATTTATATATATATATATATATATATATATATATATATATATATATATATATATATATATACTTATTGAAAAATACTTTATGTTTATTGTTATACATATTTAATAAAAAAATAAACTAATAGATACCCACATTATGTCAATATACACTAATATCTATAAACAACATTTTATTTTCAAGAACTCGTAGTGTTATTTGAGCTTAGTGGTCTAATACCAAATGTTTAATTTCTTGTATAATATTCAAAATTTTAATACTTATTATATTTTTTATATCAAAAGTAGTAAAATGAAAAATTGAAAAGAGATGAGAGTCAAACACATAATTCCAAATTCGATTGATACATTGAAAATTTAGGTCCTACTGCTTTATACCTAGTATAAAAAATATTGTAATAGGATAATTTATGAATTTCAATACCAATTTGCGGTTGCTCTAAACAAAGTAATGAGATCCAGTCCACACTCAACATTAGAGACTTTTTTTTTTACACTTAATTTTCTGCCTTTAAGACATTAAAAAATATGGTTTGAAATTTTAATGCCGGACTAAGAACATAAAAAATAAAAATCCTATTTTATAAAATTATTTGTATGCATCTAATGTTATTAAAAATTTAATTTTGCATAAAATATTTTTTTATATTTTTAACAACTGCTTTAACAAAATTCTTTCAATAACAAATAAAATTTTGACTTTTTAACTCGAAGATAATTTTTTTTGACTTTTTAAAAACCTATTTGTATTTATATATTTTAAGCAAAAATTTAGATATTTTACATTTTAAAATATAAAAGATATTTTTATATTTTTAATTAATTAAAAAATTATTTCTTTTCGAATTATAAAATTAGAGATTTAATTCTTTTTTTTAAATAAAATAAAATAAAAAGGCTAAGCATAAAGCCATAAACTGCATAGTGCCCTTGATTCCTTTTACACCTATGAGTGAGTGAGATGAAAAGAGAGAAGAGTTTGATGTGTTCCTCAAACTCAAACTAAAAAAAAAAATAATCTCATTTTATGTTCTCAGTCTCACTTCTCTCGGTAACTGAACTGTGCTCTTCTCTTAATTAAAGGGAACACACAGTGCCTCATATTTCAAAGTGAAAAACCCTTGTTCTTGTTGTTGTCCTTATCCTTGTCCCTGTCTCTGTCTCTGTCCCCATCGCTTCTTCTGGTTCTCTCTTCCAACTCATTATAGTTCCATTTTGCCTACTCTTTCTATTTTCTAGTACTTCCTCTTCTACTCTCTTCAACCTTGCAAAAAAGCTAGCTATTTTAGTTCTGTTTAGTTCAAAAGCTCAAACATTTCTACATAAATAGGAACCAAAAATTACACATTTATGATATATTACAACAATTTCAAGTTTTTGCAGACAGGACAAGGTTTAAAGTCCCTTCTGTAACACAAACCTAAGACAACTAGATTCAGAAGAAGCATTTTTCAAGTGACCAACCAACCAAGCATGATTCCTTCTCATGGCCTCATCATCTCTCTCATTTTTGTTTCCATCATGGCTAATGAAGCAACCTTAATCCATGTGAGTTTTCCTTACACACACACACACACTCTCTCTCTCTCTCTCCATAAACATCCAATTTTGCTTCTTTTTTTTACCCCTTTGTTTTTTGTAATGTGTTCATGGATCTAGATGCATTTTTCTTTTGTTCCTAGTGAAAATTCTCATCTGGGTAGTACTGAATTCTGAAAAAGTTTGGTTTTTTTAGCATGTGGGTTTTGCTAAATTTTGAAAAAGTTTGGTTTTTTATGATTAGGAGGCAAATGGGTCATTTCCCATGGTACCTTTGATGGAAGAAGGGAAGAAGAGTGGGTTGATGATGATGATGAATGAGAGCAGAAGGAAGCTTGGAAGCTTCCAGATATGTGCTCTCTGCACCTGCTGTGGTGGTCCAAGAGGAGTGTGCTTGCCCTCTCCTTGTTGCTATGCCATCAATTGCAACATTCCAAACAAGCCCTATGGATTCTGTTCATTCACTCCCAGGACCTGTAATTGCTTTGGATGCCATCTTTAAAATTCCATCCCCCCCCTTTATCATTATAATTCTTATTTATAATAATTTGAAAATTGTGAAGGGTTTGTCTCTTTAATTAATTCTGTTTCAACTGTGAATGGGAAGAGAAGTGGAGAATATCTGTCCTTGATTTGTTTTTTTAATCAATTAATTATCATTAGTATTATGAATATTTTTTTTCTTAAGCTGTTACTGGGATTTTTTAGGGGGAGGGGGGTCATGGAAACAGCACATTGTCTTATTGTCAGAATTTAGCATTATATATTTATTTATATGATTATATATTATATTGAAGTACATAGTGAATCAGGAAGGATTGCCCTTCAAGTGGAGATATTGGGGTTGATGATAAGTTTTAACTTTATGAATGAATATAGTAATGCAATTGCTCAGTGGGCATGTCTTTTGGCTAAGACTTGCAAGTTGAGAAGAAGAAGGAACTTTGGGGTTTCTTGCTTTATAAATTATTTCATTTGTTTATGCTAGTAGACTGCAAAATTGTAAGGATTTGTTTATTCAATGTTATTATATGTGAGATTTATGTCTAGTAATGTTTTGCTGCTTCAATTTCACTCTCTCTTGATTGTACTTTGTAGCATATAATATTATTGTGACATACTAAACAAATGTCTTATCTTGATAACTATGAGTGTATATACATTGCTTGTTTTCAAATCAAGTGCAACAAAAGGAAAGTTGTAACCAACATTGTAATAACCAAAGTGAATTAGTAGAAGAGGGAACCCTATTGATGATTTGAGTGGTCCCAAAGAAATTGATATATAAGGGTTAGTCCCTTAGATGGGAGGGCATATGGTTAGCTATTTTTTGCTCTTATCTTAGATAGGGTAGAGGAGAGGGACTAAAGAGTGCTATAATTTTGGCTGAAAAAGCCCTTCTTGGTTGATGTGTGTTTAATTGGTGATGGTTGAAGATATAGATGCCAAATGATTTAAATGCATATTGGTGTATCCAACTGTATAAGTATTAAGCTAGGTGGGTGGTTGGGGTTGGACTAGGGGCAATTAAACCCCCTTAGCCTTTTGCTACAAAAGCTTCCTGCATTTTATCAACTTGTTCCTTTAATCAACTTTTTCTTTTTATATATATGGAAGCATTTCAAGCATTATATGAATACTGGTGTTTCAGTGATTTTAGTCCTTGATTTCAGTTATAAAGATAGTGAAATTTACATATAATGGAAGTTCAAATTCTTTTGGAATACTTAAGAATTTTCATATATATAAGCATTAACGTGTGTGTATAATTAATAATATAATACGAAGTATTTATTAGTAATAGTAGAGTTTGAGGATGAGGCTAATGGCTGCTATTATGTTAGTGAAGGATTTGGTTTTGCATATGAATGTGGTGTCTTGAGAATAGTGTTTTGAGAATCTTTCTGACTTCATTTTGCAACATCCCATGTGCTGTTCAAATCATAATTTAAGTGATTAAATTATGATGGGTTTTTGCCTTAATTTTCTGTGCTCATTATTTGGTTAGTTCATGTGTAATTGTGTTGTTCTCTAGCAAATACAAGTTAAACTATTTTACTTCACCATATTGGTACTATTTTCTATTTTGTTTCAATAAAAAAAAAAAAGAAAATTAATTGATGAACTATTTTTGTTGAATCTTAAAAGACCACAACTGTATTAGGTTTGGGGGTAGAGCTGCATACAACTGTATATTTTGATAAGAATTAAATGAGCTTATCCAATAATGTACTTTTTTCAAAGTCAAAGGTTTATCATCTTCAGTATTATTGTAGCTACAATTGTCCACCAGAAATAATAAGTAAAAAGAGTTAAATTACTCTCACTATTTTTATTATCTGACTCGAGTTCTAATTTGAACTCTTTAATTGTTTAGAACTTCATTATTGAGTTCTTGCATAACATTTTTAATTTAGTTCTTAAGAATTACTACAAATTCTTCTTTTAATATTCTACATCATTCCATTAATTTTCTCCCTATATATATTTTGGGGGTGATACATGTATATCGTCTCAAGATCATACACAAAGTGATCAAAGAAAATTTATGTATAAATAATTTTACAGTATATATAATATATGATAAAATTCAACAGTATCGTTTGATCTATGTATAACCGATTTTATTTAGTAGAATAAAACTTTGTTATTGTTATAGTGGTCAGATCATTCTTCATTTTTTTTTTAAAGAAAAAACTCAACACACATGTGGAGCAAGAGATACAAAACAAATCATAACTGTCGTATAATTCCTATGTCATCTCCGGTATTACCATTAACAACATGAGTTATTTACAACACCATTTTTTGGCATATGAAAAGAATTGATTCATGCAATTTTATTACTCATTCTTCATTATTTATTCTAAATATTTTGTATTTAAGCTCAATACTTGATGATAAGTTTTCTTTTCTATTCCTCGTTTCTGTTCCTCCTCTTTTTTTAAGCGAAAGTATAGAGAAAAGTGAAAACCTAAGTGGAATTACAGAAATTTAGGGAACATACTATATATTCTACTGAATTATTAGAGAATAAATATTGGTTATATCCTGTGGATTGATATAGTGTATAGTGCACAAATGGCATGCAATAATGCACTTCACTTTGCTACTTTATGGTCATGTTAACCATTTTAATTAATTAAAGTCTAATTAATGCTTAGTCGATGGTGGAAAAATGCCTAAATTTGACTCATCTTCTCTTTTCAGTTTTTCAGTTTTCACACTCATATCTTTGACTTATCACAAGTTTGTTTGTCTATGGGATTTAAATACTTATTACTTGGTACTAAGATATTATGCTAAATCTTTTTGCAACTATTCATTTATTTGTTTTTTTTGCTATTCACCCTATTCTTCAATAAGCCAAAGATTAATCTATTACTGATCTAATCTCTATCTAAGGGTTTATAACTAACGCATGTACAATGCAGAATTTAAATCCTTTAACACGAATAAGTTGATTACTCCACTAACTGAGAGAATGAAAAAAGTATAGAGAAACAAAGAGAGTACAATGCAGAATTTAAACCTTCCACGAATAAGTTGTGCAAAGAATACAAAAAGACAAAGAAAGTACAGAGAAAAAACTGCTGTGTTCTGCATCCATGGCTGAATCAATTGTTGATTGGAAGAAGAAGAAAATTGTAGAAAATAAGAGGGAGACAATTCGAAAGAGTGAGGACAAAACTGCTCTCAGTACATTTTTGATACATTTTACTTAACCATTACAAATTCTATTATCACATATGTATACATACATATATGTATGAATAACTAATTTTGCTAATATGATTATGATAAATTAATCTCTATTAATTAGCAAGCTAACTATCCAACTAACACAATTGTCTAACTGCCATTTTTAATAGCTAGTTGCTTCTTATTTTATTGATGTAATTAATAAAATAATGCAAATTTAAAACACTTATGATCTTTCACTGAGACAAATATATATATATATATATAATTTAAAATTGGCTGAGAACATAAACTAATAAATCATCTCTGTCCCCCCATATATGACTAACATAAAACATTTCATACACCACGCCCATCACTTTTCATAAGAGGTTTATTTCTTATTTTAACCCTTCAAATAACTAATTTGATAACTGTTAGCAGGGCCAAACATGTAACTTCATTATTGATCTATCTAACCCATTATGTTTACCATTTAACATGCATGAGAGATGAATATTAGTAATAATAATAACAATCTCCCATGATCAAAACTGTCAAAAGAATTTTACTATATCAATAATAAGATGTTAAGGACCAGTGGACCACCCTTTGTGTGTGTGTGTGTTTAATTGATGCTAGATACACAAATAAATATATAATAATAAAAAAAATAAATCCCTTTAATTCATATATCTAGTTATGAGTTATGACTATTGAAATGGATCAACCCAACAAGAATCTTCATCCACGGCCTTTTTCCAACGTTTCACAAAAATCTCAAATTCTTGAAAAGAAAGTCTTCTCACCTGCATTGTTATTGAATCCAATAACAATAATATATTTATATATATTATTCACATGTAAGTAATTAAGATAAATATTAAAGTATATTCAAATTGTCTAGCATATAATTTTGTTACATAAAGGAATATGATGTTATTCTTTCTTATCAAATAGCGGAAGTGTTTTGGAACAAACAAGTGAAAAATGCTAATTAACGAATAAAAGTAAAATTTCTAAGAATAATGTGCCAATAGTTTTGTGTTGAGAAATTGTGTTAAAATTGTAACTTACATCAATTCTATGATCTTTTGCTTGAGATAAAGCCTGTAAGTCATATATAGATAATTGTTACTTCCAATGCTAATAATAGAATTAGAGACGCACTTTTCATAATAATAATAATAATAAGAAAAATTATAGGGTACCAATATATTATCTACCAACTTATTGCCAACAATGATTAATTATTATATTTTAAACACATATATAAAGAGACACATCCAAAAAATATATTTATAAAGATACTTCTATTAAACACATCCATAAAAAAAAATATTTTTATTAGACACGTCTACAAAGACACTTCTATTAAACACAATTATAAATAAGAGTTGGCAGATGTTGGCAAAAATGTTGTTGGTAACTTAGCGGCATTGTAATAATAAAGATGGAAAATTTAATTATTTCTGACCTCAGATTTATTTATGCCACCAAGAGTAGGAAGACCATAATGGACTATGTATTCAGCGTCCACAACACCAACATTTTGTGTTCTATCTCCCTATCATCCATTATAATACATAACTAGGTTAGAGTTAAATGCAGACTAAAAATGATTAAAAGAAATTAAACAACAGAATGTGATTCAATTTATGATTGGTAAATGTTTTGATACAAAAAGTAGACTCAGTTTTCTCTCTACTTCTAGTCTTTTAGTAGATATAATTTATTTTCTTAAAAAAAATTGTCCAAGTCAGAGTCTATTTTTGTACTATTTATCTTCTTTTTCAAATAGACTTGTGTTCTTTAATATATTTTTTTATTTATTTGTCTCGATATACCATTTTAAAAAGGACATAACAGAATATTCAACATGCTCGTATATAGGAATAAAAATCATAAAACTCAACTATCTAGTATCTACTATCTACTATCTATTATAAAGGACAGAGGAATTTTAAGAATTAATATTTCATTTAATTTTTAAATTTAAAGTTGGACTCAAATTAACCTTTAAAATTACAATTGACTTACTTTTGGATCAAATTGAGTTCGATGTCAAGTTTTAGAGACAAATTGAGTATTAACTCGAATTTTAATTACCTGCATTTAATCACATTTTTGTATACCTATTTTGCCCCTAACATGTTTTTTACTTCTTTCTACAACACATATGAGCATAATTTCCACTAATAACTGTAATAAAACCATTCATAATAGCTTAATTAACCTCCTCCATTATTTTATAATTATAAAAATATGTAAAAAAAACAAATTTAACTTATATTTACCTGAGCACAATAGCCAAGTTGTTTATCTAGACCCCAAGCATGGACCAAGTCATTCTATAAAAAAAAAACAAAGTAAAACCATATTTGACTTAGATTAATAATGTTTAGCACACAACTAATTAAGCTAGTTGCAATAACACAAGACAGAAAAATGATGGTGCATGATGCACTTATTTACCTGGACCATATACCAAACACAACGCCATGCTTCCCTTGAAAAAACAGGAGCCATAATTTCCACCCATCTAAAAACAAACATTACAAGATGATAACTAATTAATTTAGTTTTTAACTAAAATTTTTTTCTTTTCTCCATTTTATAAATATTTCGATCATATTACGTGTACATATAAAATTAATCACTTTATATAAAAATATGTATTTAGAATCTTATAAAAAAATATTTATTATGTTATTTAAAATAAATTTAATTGTTTATCTATTACAGGTTTGATTATTTAGTTGAAAGATATATATAAATTAATTAAGTTGGGTTGGTCTAGTGATTAGTTTACTAGTTCGCTTAATCAAGTGTCAGGGGTTCGAATTCCGTCTTGTGCATGCAGCAACCCATTGGCCAGCGACAAACCCTTAATTGAAGCTCAGTACCGCGATGGTTTAGTTCTTAATTTGTTGGATTGGAGGATACCGTGGGAAAAAAAAAAGATATATATAAATTTTGACCATAGAGAAAGTTTTACCCAGTGCAAGGTGGAGCAGTGCTTCTTTCATCACAATAACCAGCTTTGTATGTCCTTCTGCTTCCACAACCATGACAATAAGCATAGATATATAATCACTACTCTAATTAAGATTAATTAGTTTGATAATAATCATAATTATATATAGTGGAACCTGTGGACTTGTGAGGTAGTCAAACGTACGGTAATTTGATGATGGAGTATTGATTTGTGAGGATCAAGTGCTGGTTGTGATATCTCTAACCCTTCACTCTTTATGATAGAAACATACCTAATATCATTTAATCACAAAAAGTATTACTAAAAAATTCATTAATATTCTTATGTTATTTTATTAATATGTCGCTTGTAACGTGTCATGTGATATTGACCAATAATATAACCTAATATATTATATTTTTAGTCAATGTCACATAACATGTCATATATATTATTATTGGTAAAATGTAATAGAATATTTTTAATACGAAAAAACCATACTTATCTGGATGAAAATTTTCAACACCAAGATCCTCATCCCAAAGAAAAATATAAGCATATTCTGAAACTATGTCAGGGTGCAAGAACCGTTTCGCAAACCACCTATTAATTGAGAATATAACATAAATTCTTGAAAATATTTAAATTAAGATATATATTAAAATAAATATATATATACAGTTATTTTTATATTAAGTTAATAATTAAAAATTACATAATAATAATTTAATTAAACATGATAAATTATTTAATAATTTTTAATGATCAACTTCACATAAAAATAACTATAAATTTTTATGTTAAATTAATTAATGCATGGAAATTAAGAGATGAAATTAAATATATAGATACCATTTACTTTGATTAGCCGCAGAGATATGAATAACTTGATCACTCCATTCAAATTCCTTCCATTCATCAACAACACCATCATAGTGGAACAGCATCACAACAAAACCACTTCCTAGGAACTGAAATAATTTATGGTTTAGAATAATCATAGACAGATCAAATTAAAATACAAGATCTCACTGAGGTACCTTTGTGACCATTTTGTTCACAACATCTTTCTGCCTTATCCCTACTGCCAATGCAAACAAATTTCTTGAAGCATTTTTCTTTTTCTGTAAAATAATTATTGTGTACAAGTCAATAATGTAACTTTGACTGCCAATGATCTTGAAAACAGAATAAGATGACAATGAAAATATGACATAAAAGACATAAATATAAATATGAGTATTTTTGTATTTATTTAAAAATAAACTAAATATAAGATAGAATAAATTATGAAAACTTTAATTTATCTTCATTTTCTTTTAAATTTATGAAAAATAAAAAATAAATAAATAATTAAAATAAAAAATATCTTTTATTAATTCTCTGTCCTTTTGTCAAGGGAAAAACAATCTATTGATTCGGCGTCTTAGGACATAGTGTTTATGTCCATATCTTATTTACCAAATATAATTTTATATTTCTTTTTCTTTATCTGAATGTTCGGTACTTATAAATAAACACAACTTGCGATCAAAAGCTCCAAGTCAAACTTTGAAAGGGTTATGGTTGAGAAAAACTTACATCTATATTAACATTTTTCTTTTGAACAAGAGCATGACCCCAGAGAGGTCTCATTTCCAAATTAGAACTGCTGGAGATTATTCCTTTGGGCAATGCCTCACTTCCTCTAGGCCTGCATTGATTCTACTAAACAAGGTAAAACAAATATAAACATCTGAAAAACATGGATGATTAAAACAAAAAAGAATCATAATCTAAACCATTGTGTAATGTAACAGATTGAACCTTGCATTTATCAACTCCCAAATTCTGGTAATCTGTTCTAAAACTTGATATTTTCTGCATAAATCAATAAAAGTCAACTCCAATAATTAATTACTTTATCCACAAACATATGCACACCCACGCGTGCGCACGCACACACCTGTTTGTATCCTTTTGCAAAGAATGAAGTTGCAACAAGCAAAAAAACACAGAGAAAAGAAGCCACAGGGAAAATCAAACAAGGCCTTGATTTTCTACTACTCCTTGATTCAGCATCTAAAATTTCTTGCTGCAACATAATAACATGGTATACAAATTAAAGCGAATCAGATAAATAAACAACTAATCCATAACATAGAAGAAAATAGGTAAATACAAAATTGTTGTATATAAAGGAATTAAAGAGTAGCATACACGAGTTGGTGACACCATTTTTTTGCATTCAGAACAAGAGCTCTATATGAATTCTCTTTATGCAGCTGTTAATTAGCACCAAATTGAAAAAGTTGATTAATTAGTTTCAAAGATTTATTACTTGATCATAGGGTGAAGAAGTAGGTACCTTACCTTTATAGGAGCAACAGCATGAACAAGAATAAGAACAAGATACAGAACCAGAAAGGAAACAAATCAAATTTTGTAATTTTTTTTTCAAATTTTTCGGTTCTCTAATATTATTTGTTTGCTGAGAATCCGGCAGAATATATTCCTTCATTCTCTTATATATATATATATATATATATATATATATATATATATATCTTCACATTCCAATTGCATTGATGGTGGCATCATTGGCATGTGTCTATGGCGTGAAACGTTATATTTACCCCATGTGCTTACTTTGCTATATGAAAAATAAAGAAGGGCAAATGTTTTCATAAATATTTAATTTCTATAAATTAATTAATACTATAAAAATTAATAAGAGGCTTTTGAGTTTTGATTCACAAAATATTATCTATCTATAACGATATATAATGGCAATACATAGGTTTGGTGTCCAATTTTTTTTCCCAGTATTACCCTTTCTAATCAACTTCTCCGCTTAATGTCAGTTATCTCTGAAAAACTTCCATTATTCCACTTGGCCACTTGACGTACCTGTCACCTCTTGACAGTGTATTATGGTTGTTAATTGTTCACTTAAAAAATTTACACTATTAATTTAATATTTGAATTTTTTTTATTATGGTACTATTTTAATGTACTCTAAATTTTTATTGTGTATTTATAATTTTGATAAAAATCATTCTTAAAAAAAATATTAATCTTATTTTTTAATTTTTTTTGTCCAGATAATATTAAATTATTTATATTAAAATATTTACGAAATTCAAAAAATATTATTTATATGTTATAAATCTGTTTTTAGATATTCAAGTATTATAATTGGTCCAAATAACATTGGTTAGTTGTGTATATATATTCCATTAGTTTATTAATTTTATCTTTTGAATTATTTTTTATTATGGTACTATTTTAATGTACTCTAATTTTTTATTGTGTATTTATAATTTTAAAAATAATCATTAGAAGAAATATTAATTTTATCTCTTAAATTTTTTAGCTTTGATAATATTTAGATAATTTCAAAACTATTATTTATACTATAACAAAATAACAATATACAAAGAAAATATGGGAGTTTGATGTTCAATTTTTTTTATCCAATGAGTCCTGTTTGACAGTTGTTGTATAAAATATTTATTTAAAAATATTAGTAATTTTTTATTTAATTTATATGGTAAGTAATAATATTTTATGTAATTTATTTTATTTAATATCAAATAAATTTAGATTTGAATTTTCTTTTATTCTTTTCGAATTAAAATAATCCCATTGCATGATTGACAACTTTGATTTCTATTATAATAACTATTTTTTCTATTATTTTCTATTTACTATTTTTTTTATTTTTGTCATAATAACTATTTTTTTATCTATACCAGTATATAATGGGATAGAAAAGTTTGGTATCCAATTCTTTCTCCCTATTTTATCCCTATTTCTTTTTTATTTTTGTTACACATTGAGTTTAATATAACAAACTGTTGTCACGTCCTCAATTTTTTATTTTTGTATAAAAGAATTTATCTCACGACAGAGTATTAAACTGATTCATTTTCAACCCACGATATATTTTAAAACTGATTTACTTCCAATAAAAAACTGCTCCCACTACGTATTCAATTTAAAAACTGAAACCCCAACAGAATTAAATATTTTTTTACTTTCAATTTTGGTTTCGCAAACCTTTTTGATTCTCTGTATTTTGCTATCTTTTTGACAAATAGAACTGAAAACTTCACAAAATCAACAATCACGTCAACGTCGACCCACTTGAACAGAATATAGTTGTAGGAATCGTAACCTCTTCTTCAATTCTTTATTCCAATAATTTATCCATTTAATTAATTTTATCCATTTTCAATTTTTCTTATTTCTCTTTCCAAGTCTGAATGTGTTTCTCTGTATGTAACAATTATTTGGATGAATTTTTATAATTTTCTGAACTAGATAATGACTATGCCAAATGTTGATTTTCGACATCATGTATGAAAGGAGGAAAAAAATAATTAGGGGTGATAAATAATTTTTTATAGATCTTATCGTTTTATTTTGGGTATATTCTTTATGTGAGTACTTTATATCAAGTTTGATCTCATTATTCAATTTTTAGTGCTTCTCCTCTCGTGATTAGGTGCACTCTTCTATATTATTACTGTTGCCATCATTCTCATTCCTTGAATATCGTGATTGTTTGTAACGCTTCCATCTTTTCCTCGCTTTCATTTACTACAATTGCAAATTTTATAACATTTTAGTGCTGATATTAATTTCACGCATAACTTTCACTTTCATTTTCCTTTCTCTTCAGTTTACTTACCAGACTGTATTCATTCTTATATATTTTTAATCTGTCTTTCACATACAAAATTTCTTTCATCAATTTAATTTAAAAAAATGATTATTTTTTTATCTGATATTTATTTTTTATTTTTTTTACATGTATATACCTATTAATAATGAACTGAAGAACTCTCATAAATTATTTTGTTAACTCATTATTATATATTTTTAATTTGTCTTTCACATACAAAGTGATGGACAAAAATGAGAGCTGCTATAATGGTATTATGGTAATTGACTGTGGTTGTGGTTAATAGAATAAGAAAATAAGAAAAAAATAAAATAAGAAAACATAATAGTGACTGTGAGATAATTGTTATCCATGTAAAAAGAATGATAAGAAAAAATGATAGTGTATAATATGATGAGATGATATAATCAAAATAAAAATTAATAATTTTAAAATAATAATAAAATTAAAAATAATTAAAGATGTTTAATATAAGATTAAAAAAATATTTTGTTGGAAGTAATTTTCTTATTCTATTAACCACAACCACAGTCAATTACCATAATACCATTATAGTAGCTCTCATTTTTGTCCATCACTTTGTATGTGAAAGACAAATTAAAAATATATAATAATGAGTTAACAAAATAATTTATGAGAGTTCTTCAGTTCATTATTAATAGGTATATACATGTAAAAAAAATAAAAAATAAATATCAGATAAAAAAATAATCATTTTTTTAAATTAAATTGATGAAAGAAATTTTGTATGTGAAAGACAGATTAAAAATATATAAGAATGAATACAGTCTGGTAAGTAAACTGAAGAGAAAGGAAAATGAAACTGAAAGTTATGCGTGAAATTAATATCAGCAGTAAAATGTTATAAAATTTGCAATTGTAGTAAATGAAAGCGAGGAAAAGATGGAAGCGTTACAAACAATCACGATATTCAAGGAATGAGAATGATGGCAACAGTAATAATATAGAAGAGTGCACCTAATGGCGAGAGGAGAAGCACTAAAAATTGAATAATGAGATCAAACTTGATATAAAGTACTCACATAAAGAATATACCCAAAATAAAACGATAAGATCTATAAAAAATTATTTATCACCCCTAATTATTTTTTTCCTCCTTTCATACATGATGTCGAAAATCAACATTTGGCATAGTCATTATCTAGTTCAGAAAATTATAAAAATTCATCCAAATAATTGTTACATACAGAGAAACACATTCAGACTTGGAAAGAGAAGTAAGAAAAATTGAAAATGGATAAAATTAATTAAATGGATAAATTATTGGAATAAAGAATTGAAGAAGAGGTTACGATTCCTACAACTATATTCTGTTCAAGTGGGTCGACGTTGACGTGATTGTTGATTTTGTGAAGTTTTCAGTTCTATTTGTCAAAAAGATAGCAAAATACAGAGAATCAAAAAGGTTTGCGAAACCAAAATTGAAAGTAAAAAAATATTTAATTCTGTTGGGGTTTCAGTTTTTAAATTGAGTACGTAGTGGGAGCAGTTTTTTATTGGAAGTAAATCAGTTTTAAAATATATCGTGGGTTGAAAATGAATCAGTTTAATACTCTGTCGTGAGATAAATTCTTTTATACAAAAATAAAAAATTGAGGACGTGACAACAGTTTGTTATATTAAACTCAATGTGTAACAAAAATAAAAAGAAATAGGGATAAAATAGGGAGAAAGAATTGGATACCAAACTTTTCTATCCCATTATATACTGGTATAGATAAAAAAATAGTTATTATGACAAAAATAAAAAAAATAGTAAATAGAAAATAATAGAAAAATAGTTATTATAATAGAAATCAAAGTTGTCAATCATGCAATGGGATTATTTTAATTCGAAAAGAATAAAAGAAAATTCAAATCTAAATTTATTTGATATTAAATAAAATAAATTACATAAAATATTATTACTTACCGTATAAATTAAATAAAAAATTACTAATATTTTTAAATAAATATTTTATACAACAACTGTCAAACAGGACTCATTGGATAAAAAAAATTGAACATCAAACTCCCATATTTTCTTTGTATATTGTTATTTTGTTATAGTATAAATAATAGTTTTGAAATTATCTAAATATTATCAAAGCTAAAAAATTTAAGAGATAAAATTAATATTTCTTCTAATGATTATTTTTAAAATTATAAATACACAATAAAAAATTAGAGTACATTAAAATAGTACAATAATAAAAAATAATTCAAAAGATAAAATTAATAAACTAATGGAATATATATACACAACTAACCAATGTTATTTGGACCAATTATAATACTTGAATATCTAAAAACAGATTTATAACATATAAATAATATTTTTTGAATTTCGTAAATATTTTAATATAAATAATTTAATATTATCTGGACAAAAAAAATTAAAAAATAAGATTAATATTTTTTTTAAGAATGATTTTTATCAAAATTATAAATACACAATAAAAATTTAGAGTACATTAAAATAGTACCATAATAAAAAAAATTCAAATATTAAATTAATAGTGTAAATTTTTTAAGTGAACAATTAACAACCATAATACACTGTCAAGAGGTGACAGGTACGTCAAGTGGCCAAGTGGAATAATGGAAGTTTTTCAGAGATAACTGACATTAAGCGGAGAAGTTGATTAGAAAGGGTAATACTGGGAAAAAAAATTGGACACCAAACCTATGTATTGCCATTATATATTGTTATAGATTATTATTATTATTATTATTATTATTATTATTATTATTATTATTATTATTATTATTATTATTATTATTTGAAATCAAAAGAGGTTTAGTTATTGCTATTGACAATAAATACGTTAAGTAACAAAAAATAGTCATTATGATGATTGTTTAGTATAATTTCTTTTTTTATACTAATATTAAATAATTTATAAAACTCATAAAGTTCTTAAATTTAATTTAAAAAATCTATTACACAATAAACAAATAACTCAATGTTTATAAAATAAAAAATAATTAAAATATCTTAAAGTGAATTTTATGCATATTTATTAAATATTGTCAAATTAATAATAATAAAATATTAATTTGAGTAGTAAAAAATAATAATATTGTTCATATCTTGACCCAAAAATAAAATCATACAGAAAATAAATAAAGGGTCAACAAAAAAGTTCCTTTTCATCCACACCTATCCGCCAGCTTCGACTTAGCTTTACTTATCTCAATAAATAACTAATTCGAAAAAATATAGAAAGACAATGAAAATAGTAAACAATGTGAAGAATAAAGTAAAAAGAGAAAATGGAATTAAAGTCATAAATAAGATCATTAATTAATTATTTTAAATTTTAAATTTTAAAATTTTAAAATTTTAAAATTTTAAAAATAAGGATTAACAGTTAAACCCAATTATACTAACCTCCCTTCTCCATTTGTCATCTCTGGTCTACAAAGGCATCTAGGTGCCATCCGATGCTGCCCAACCTTCCAGCCAACGCCCCCATCCACCCGCCGACACCACCCAAGCATTTTTACGAACGTCCGATCGCTCCACAGCAACTCCGTGTGTCATCCATCGCGCAGCTTCATTAATAGAATTAAGTCTATAAAAGTTTTTATATTGATAGTTGAATATCTGTTTGTTAATAGAATTTATTTTTTCTGTGTGAAGCTTTTAAGAATATCAAATGGTATCTGTTCTAATTTTTTGCAATATTAAATATATGTCAATTGATCTTTGTCTAATATTTTATTAGGAATATCTGTTCTATTAGAGACATCTGAAAAGATGGCCAATGAAATCTCCATGATATTTTCTCTAACATTCCAGAAGATGTCAACAGCATTTGAATGCTTATAATCTGGATTTAAATGATGCGAAGAGTTTGGGTTGGGCGTGGGGTGTAGCATTTTCTAGACTCTATTTAATTAGGAGTGAATATATATGGCTAGCCAAAAGAAAGTTTGACTGGAATGAGCGTGATAATTGGTTATGGGTATAACGACTGTATATTCCTGAAAAGTACAAGTTCTTGATTTGGCTCAGTTTTCACAACACTATTCCTACGGCGAAGCTTCGATTGGATCATGGCTTAGCTTTATCTAGCACTTGTCATCAGTGTCAGAGTGGTTATGATTCCATACTTCATTGTCTTCGGAAGTGTCCAAGTGCCAAGGAGGTCTGGAACCTTTTAGACATGTATTCTGATAACTCGATTTTACGTGATTGGCTCTACAGAAGTAAAAGGAGTGGAGATATTTTTCTTTATTTCTCGACCATTTGGTGAATTTGGAGAAGTAGGAATCATGACTTATTTAATATAAATGACTCTTGGAGTGCTTGTAAAGTGGTGAGTTTGATTCGTAGTTCAGTAAGAAAGTTCTACACTATTTTTACTATGCATCAATCTTTGTCTCCTCTATCACTTTGTTTGTATTGGGTTCCACCTTCCATTCATTCTATTAAATTGAATTGTGATGCTAGTTGTTTTGCTCTGTTTGACTGTGCTGATTTTGGTTGTATCATTCGCAATTCTGATGGATTTTGGTTGAAAGATTGCACTGGAAAAGTCGAATGTGCAGTGTTCTTTTTGCTGAATTATATGTGATTTGGAGAGGTTTACTTCTAGTTTGGGATAGTGAATTTTGTGAGGTTATTTGTGAAACAGACTGTTTAGAAGCCCTTTTTTTGGTAAACCAAAGAATACTTGGTAATGATATTCTGTAATGGGATTTGACAAAGCATATATAGGAGGTTATGAATTGGAATTGGAGAGTCTTTATTCTTTTAATTTAGAGGAATGCAAATAGTATTGTAGATTGTATGGCTAAAGCAGCTGCTTCTGGCGCGGGCATTTACTTGAATTGGAGTCAACTAAGGAGTGAACTTCAACATCTAATAGATTTAGATATGAATTTAGCCAATTAATTTGGTTTTTTTCTCTATGTTTTCTCTTTCTTTTCTATTTAGTCACAAAAAGAAAATTTGACCTTTGTCTTAACTTTTGACATTTCAGTTGAGAATTTTTGACATATACTCTTTTATTGTTTCAATTGACATTGTTAATTGACACAATTTTTTTAACTTCGTGAAGTCGTTTAATTTCTTTCATATGTTAAGCTCTACGTATCAATTAGATATGATAAAATTTCAAATCCTATAAAAACCTTCACATTAACATTTTAATAGTTTTAAGTTCAAGCGCTAATAGACTCAACATAAGTTTTAAGCCAATAAGACTTTTATACTTAGAATTACATATTCAAATGTCAATAAGAGATTGATTTTGCTCATTAATTTAGCTTGATGCATACTTTTCTTTTTTGTTTAGAAAAAATAAAATCATAAAAATGTAAATAAAAGACAAGAATTTTTTTTAGATAATAAAAATTAAAAAGAGAAAGCAAAGAAGATTATGATAAATAAAAAAGAGAAAAGAGATAGAGAACAGAAAAATAAGAGACGAAGAAGAAGAAAGAAAAAAAAGAAAAAAGAAGATTTCAGTGAATAAGAAAGAGAATAAATAGAGAAGTAGAGAAAAAAGAGATAAAAAAAATAAAAATAAGAATAATAAAAAATGAAAGTCCATAGAGTTTAGGTAATAAAATAAGATAAAAAAAAATTTATTCATTTATTATGTAAAAAATATTTTTTAAGAAAAAAAGATTTTTTAAAAAAATATAAATTGTAACTTTTTAAATTTTTTTTTAATTTTTTTAGTACTTTTACTTTTATTATTAAAAATTTGTCAAACATATTAAAAAAATATTTTTTATCGATTTAATTATGCTCAAACAAGCACTAAATCCTAATCTTTTTAGAATTTGTTTAATAACTTGATTGACATCTTACCTTCCAATATCATTTTGTTCAATAACTTGATTAATATTTTATTGTAATCCAGTATCATCTTTTATCACATTACTATCATTTTGATCTTGTTTATCCAAACGTATCATGTTTAGGAAAAATTTGTTTTGCATTTAGTACTTTAATAAAATCATTTTGATGTTCTTTGATACTAACTATTTTAGCAATTTGATCTATTTTATAAATTAATTGTTCATATTTAATATTTATCAACTCAATAAAAGAATTATGTATTTTTGTCGTATGATGAATCAATATATTAGCTAAATTATAATGATGCTCATTTATTTGTTGATAAAGCTTTGCCAATGTATCAATAGTAACTATAAAGCTTTTTGACGGTAATATTTTTGACATATTAAAAGAATTAGACTTGTACTTTAGAAAATAGAAGAATAATTATTTCGTGTTGTACTCACATTTGAAAGAGTAGGTAATATATTAAGTTAAGTTTGTGAGTCTAAAGTTAAAAAAAATTTTTATGCTAGCATTGACACATGGGTTCTGATAGACATGATTTTGAATTGGTGAGTAAATATGATTAATCAAACCTGGGGTTGCTATGGAGGGAACAAACTCCGGTAACAAGCTATCAAGTGGCCACTCTATAATATTTGCATGAGATGCACTTAATTTATAATAGACATGACTAATGCCGTCATGTCTCATCGACAATAAGATAGTCTCTATGGGGTGAGGTATGAAAATATTTTTATTTTTTTTTATCACTAAAAGTAGAAGAAGATTGTGTAAATGAATTTGACATATGTCAATTAACGTTATTTTTTCAGCATCAAACTACAATCTATTGACACATATGTCAATTAATGCTATTTTTTCAGTATCAAACTACAATCTATTGATAATGTCCCACTGGGCATGTCAATTTATTTTACTAGTGATGAAACTACTAGAACTTGAGAAGGAGAGTTGAATCAAGTTAACTCAAAACTGAACTTCTTTTGCTTTATTTTCGCAAAAACTAAATATGCAGAAAATTTTTTCGTTTTGTCTCATGTGCAAAAAAGGAACAGAGAAGGGAAGAAAAGAAAGAGGCCAGCATGTATCCTGGTTCGGATTCTAAGTGCCATGAATCCTACGTCTAGTCTCCACCACAAATCATGGTGAAATTTTCACTATAATCTACTAATTACAATCACCAATACTATTGAACTACAACATAATTCAACTAGTATCTACCACTAAGCTTTCTTCACCAAAACTCAGTTACCCAAAGTACTGTCCCAACTTGGAAGGAGATTCTAAACAGATTCAAACTCACCAAGTGCTAACCCAACTTGACAAGGAGAACTAATCCTAGTTCAATGATTCAAATACACAGAATTTCAGTGGCTCTTTCATGCATCACTCTTGCCTTTTCTCTCATGGCTTTTTTCAACTCACTTATTCAGCCTTTTCTCAAAACAAAATATGACAGAAGATAGCTATAACAAATAAAATCAGAAATGAAGTTGATGGTTTCAGTGGCTAAGAGAAGGGGGGTTGAATCTTAGCCCCTTTTTTGCTTGATGAAACTTGCTGGACTTAGAAGAGACTTTTCTGTTTTATCTCGTCCCTAGCCACGAGACATTTTCATTTTGTCTCGTCACTTGACACGAGACATTTTTGATTTTTCATCTGAACAGTAAAGACAGAATTGAAGTAGGAAGAAAGAGAGAAGATTACACCCAGATATATCCTGGTTCAGCTGCTAAGTGCAGTGCAGCCTACATCCAGTCTCCATCACAACAATGATGGAATTTCACTATAATCATCCAGATTACAAGTTGTAAAGTGCTAACCCAACTTACAAGGGGATTCCCACAGAATCATGAAACACAACACAGATGTACAAAGGAACTCTAAGACATCTATGGCTTTTTCTTTTAATTTTGCACTCTCTGCCTTTTTCCGCTCTATGGCTTTTTCTTACAAACCTCACTGTTTGCCTTTTTCCATGAGACTCAAGACATGACAAAATTAAACAGAAAAATACTAAACAGAAAACATTGAAGGAGAAGAAGAACTGCTAGCTTAGGTAGCTCTGAGACTTCTGTGCCTTGCACTCTCAAAACTTACTCCTTGAATCAAACCATGACTGTTCACCCCTTTTATAGAGAAGTGAAGCCTTCACGGTTGAAACCCAAACCCGAGCTCAGCTTCTTTTCCTTCACAACAAAACCGGTTCGGCCACAAAGAGAGAAGAGGTAACTCATGCAAAAACCAACATGCAAATACCTCTAGTCCTTCCTTGGTCATCACTCTTCATCAATCCGAGCACTCCATCCTTGGCTTCCTCTCCAAGATGGATTTCTGGCCATTGATGCTTCATGATGATGATGACTTCATCTGCTTCAATCTCTGCCTTCAACCATCACTTCGCCACTCTAGCTACTCCCTGTGGTGGTTGATCAGAATCGAAGACAAGCCACGCCTCCAAGATCTTCCTTGCTGGCCGAATCTTCATCCTTCCTTTTTGAGCATGAAGGATCCGAGATTACCTCACCAAATCTTACCAGATTAGGTGAAAATCTCAGCCACAGCTCATTTTTATTTTAGTATGTTTTCTTGCCATCATTAGCTTGATGGTCTTGTAGCTTGTTCTTCCCTTGCTTCGGTAGCTCCATTTTGCTTTCATGGAAGCCATTGTTTCCTGTGTAATAACCGAAGAGAGAAGGAAAGAGATGAGAGAGAAGAGAGAATGTGAAGAAAAAGTAATTCAAAGTGATAAAACAAATTAATTAAAGATAGATTGCTTTTTCTTCCATGGGTGGCGTGTAAAGTTAATGCCATCAATCATGTCAATGATCCTCTCTCTCATATTTCCCATGCACTTATCAAATTTATTCTAATAAATTTGAAATCCATCATGATGAGTAAAGGAGTTCCGTTGGAAGCTATGGAACTATGCTTTACATGCTTAGTGGGTTCGGATCATGCATAGGGAACTCTCATCAAATGTGAAGTTGGGCTTAGTTGCAACAATTATTAATTTTTGGCCCAATAATAATTCAGCTCTACTTTGTTGGTTATAATCTTTGAAATCAAAGCTGAACAAAATTCACACTTGGGCTTTGCAACATTTCTTTTGTTTTTGTTCGGCCCAAATTATACTTCAGCTTCATAGCATGAGAAGCATGTAGCAAGGCTAGTTGGGCTTAATCCAGAATTTCATTTTCGGCCCAAAACAATTTCTGCATTACAAAATTATTAATTAACATATAATCAATTACCATTGAATTAATAATTTTGTAATTAAATATTTTAATAATGTTTGTTCATCACAAAAATTAATTTGGAGTTTTTCAAACTCATCAATCTCCCCCTTGATGACAAACATTATTAAAATTGAAATGGAAAGAAATTAAGGGTTAGAGTACGAGTACTCCCTTTGAAGATTGAATTTCTCCCTTTCCAAATTGTTACATGGCTCCCCCTTAATATATGCTATTTTACCAAGGGAAGCATAAACCTGTAACATTTTAATCAAGCTTCAAAATAACAATGTTATTTAGCATACTTATTCATAATGCTAAATGCTTGATTTATGAGCAGTTTTAATTGATAATCAAAACTCATTTGATATCATAACTGATTTACTGCTCAATATAACACATCAACTATGCTCAAACAGTGTTGTTCAAAAAATTCAATTATTTTCCAGTCAAAGTATCAGAGCTATATCATTCAAGTAAGGAAAATATTTTTGAATTTCATATGAACAAAATATGGCAGCTTGTTAGATATCACAGTTTAAAAGAACTACCAAAAATATGTTTTCTAATCAATATTTTTTACCAAGATGAATAAGAATATTCCAAATAAAAACATGTTCATCAAGATAAATCAACAATCAGGCATTCAATAAATCAAACATCATTATAAACCAAATGCCAAATGCAATAAGCCGCAGTAACCATAGTGAAACAAATATGATGACAACATGCATTCTTTAAACAAGGGTGATCATGAATTTTCATCAATTGAAAATTTCATCCCCTGTTTTCATTATCCTCCCCCTGTTTCATTAGCTCCAATTTTCAATTTTGGAGACTAGTTTTCCTCCCCCTTTTGTCATCAAGGGGCACCTGCACAAAATATGAATAATACCACAAAATATTCATAACAAAAGTATCAAGAGTGTGTCAAAGTATCACAGAGCAGGGAGTTTCAAGTCATGCTCGTACAAAAAATAGATTGAGCCTAATAGAGCCAATATAAAATAAAAGAAAAACAGTCATTAATCATCAGACAAATTATAATCAGAGTCTGCAACATCTTCTTCACTGCCAGCGCCTAGGTCCTTTTCCAAGTTTTCCAGCATCATGCCCACTCGCTCTTTACATCTTCCCCAAGCACGTTCATTTTCATAGGCTAGCTTTCGAGAAGCCCTATGAAATTGAATCATGAGTGTAGACATGTTAGAGAATTCGGTGAGGATTTCCCTTGTTGACTCGGTTGCTTTGGAGGATTCAAACTGGCTTTCAAGGTCACTGTCCATTAGCATCGATTTCTTACCCTTTGTTCCTTTTACAGCACCACCGCCTTTAATCATAGAAATTTTGTTCTCCACAGTCTCATTTGTTAAATCTACCTTATAGTACTCAAAAATACACGTGAGAAACATTCCATAAGGTAAGTTAGCCTTTTTGGTACTTCTTACACAGTCCCACATATGTCTGATCATGAGATAAGCAAATGAAATAGGAGAAGAAGTAACAAGGGCAAAAATTATTAAGGAATCAGATACAGTTACCCTATTGTGAGAACCACTTTGTGGAGTTAAAATGTGGGTAGTGATGCGATGCAGCAATGAGTTGGTTGGTCTAAGAGCTTTGTGAGTAGGAACAGTGCCATCTAATCCAGACATGTTTGCACAGATTTGAGAGAGAACTTGCTTGTAAGTAATCCCAACATGATCATCCCATTTGTCACTCATGTATACCCTCGGTCCCTCGTCCGTGTAACCAAGGGCAGCACTGATGGTTTCAGTGTTCAGAGCCATATGCACACGTTTCACATAAGAGTGAAGAGTACCATCAATCAGTCTGAGATTCGCATAAAATTGCCTAACCAATTTTGGATATACCATTTTGTGAGTGTGTAGCAGTGGAGACCATTTGATGTTATCAAACAAGGGTTGCAAAATAATTCCTTTGGCTGACAGTTGATCAAGATTCACCAAGTAGGAGGGACAGATATGCCTTTTTTCCAAAACTTCTTGATGGAATTCATAAAATGCACATGTTAGGAATCTGGATGGATCATAGTGAGAATGTGGCTTGTGAAACTTATTCTTGAATTCCAGTGACTCAAGATTTGTCGGTTCCCGAGTTTCATGCATCACGAAACCTTTGGGCTTCTGAGAGCTTCTGCCTGAAGTGTGTGGTGTTGCCTTCTTTGGTGATCGCGGTGGTGGAAAAGGAACGGGTGAGATTTGAGATGATTCTTCTTTAACACTGGGCTCCTTGTTTTTGCCACGGCCAGAACTCTTGTGAGCAATCTTCTTTCTCATGGTTGGTGTTTGTTTGACAGATTGAGAGGGAGAGGAAGAAGATGTAGAGTGAATGTGAATATGAGTGTGTGTTTGTGGAGTGAACGGTTTTTGAGAGAGATTGATTCTTCCACTCTTTTTTGATGCAGTTTTCTTTTTCATTATGGGGAGAGAGATAATGGGGGTGGAAGAAGAAAGGTTGGCCGAAGGTGGAGAGTGGAGGGAGGTTAAGGAAGCAATAAATGTTGATTGGAGAGAGATGATGGGGGTGGTTAATAGTCATAAAGCACGGTTATTAACCAAAGCGATTTCCCAAAAATTTGAAAAGAGAGTTCCTTGAATCAAGGGATTAGTTGAAAAGGAAGGATTTGATTTGACATTATCCCTTTTTCAACTAGATATGATAGGACATCTTTGAGATTTGGTTTTCAAAAAAAATTGAATAACTAACAAAACAGTCAGAGATGGGTCAAGGGATTTTGTGGGGCCCATTGGAATTTGTTTCTGCGCAGTCTCCCCCTTAAGCATAGCTCTCCTATCATGTATTTATTTTTATCTCGTCCATTCCTGCGAGATAAAATTGAATAGAGTCAGATATTCACAGTTTTTCAACTTGATTTAAATCAATCATTCCCAAGCTTTTCCTTAACAAACAGAATCTATCTTCACAGAGGGGTTTTGTAAAAATATCAGCAAGTTGTTCTTCAGATTTTACAAATTGAATATCAATAGTACCCTTTTGCACATGTTCTCTAATAAAATGATATTTAATTTCAATGTGCTTTGTTCTTGAGTGCAGAACAGGATTTTTGGAAATATTTATTGCACTCATGTTATCACAAAATAAGGGTATGCTATTGATTTTTAATTTGTAATCTTCCAATTGAGTTTTTAACCAAATTAATTGTGAACAACAAGCAGATGCGGATATATATTCAGCTTCAGCTGTGAATAGAGCCACTGTGGCTTGTTTCTTGCTTGACCACATGTTGAGTGAGCTTCCAAGGAAGCAACACATGCCTGAGGTGCTTCTTCTATCCACTCGATCTCCCGCATAATCTGCATCACAAAACCCTACTGCACAAAAATCATCAGATTTTGGATACCACAAGCCATAATCACATGTTCCCTTAATATACCTAATGATGCGCTTAACAGCCGTTAAATGGGATTCTTTTGGGTGAGATTGAAATCTTGAACATACACCCACACTTTGAACAATATCCGGTCTAGAGGATGTAAGATACATTAATGAGCCAATCATTCCTCTATACCGTGTCTCATCCACATCTAGGCCATCATCATCCTTTTCAAGTTTAGTGTTAGGATGCATTGGAGTTCCCATTGGTTTGGAATTTTCTAAGTCAAATTTCTTTATCAATTCTTTTGCATACTTGCCTTGGTGAATAAAAGTACCACTAGGAGTTTGTTTAATTTGGAGGCCAAGAAAGAAAGTTAGCTCTCCCATTAGACTCATTTCAAACTCACTAGTCATGAGTTTTCCAAACTCTTCACACAAGGACTCATTGGCTGATCCAAACACAAGAGAGCAAAGTTGCTAGGTTCGGCTTGCCTTTTGGTAGAGGATCTTGTTGTTATTCCTTGAGAGGGATCACCAATGATGAAGTCATGAGGATAACCTCTCATGGATTTCCATTCTCTAGGCTTTCGGACAGGTGTTGAGCTTTGATGATCTTCTGGTGGTCTCACTGTTTCAGTTGCTCGTGCCTGCTCAGGAGACAAAATGGAATTTTCTCCTTCGATCTGACGAGACAAAACTGGGCTGACAGATTCTTCATTTTGTACAGATTTGGGATTTTCTTTATTTGTTCCATCTTCTTCACTATCTGATTCATTATCCTTTACAGTACTGGGAATTAAGTTAGAATCACAAAAAGTAACGTGTATGGATTCCTCTATGGTTCTATGTTCTTTGAGATAAACTCTATAGACCTTGCTTGTGGTGGAATATCCAACAAACATTCCTTCATAGGATTTTGGATCAAATTTTCCAAGGTTTTCTTTATTGTTAAGTACAAAGCATTTGCATCCAAAAACATGAAAGTACTTAAGGTTTGGAAGGGTTCCTTTCCATAGCTCATAAGGAGTTTTCTTTAACCCTTTTCTAATGATTGTTCTATTCAAAATATAACATGCTGTGTTCACAGCTTCAGCCCATAAGAATTTGGGAATTCCATTCTCACATAGCATGGCCTTAGTCATTTCTTGAAGGCTTCGATTCCTTCTTTCAACCACCCAATTTTGTTGGGGGGTTCTAGGGCATGAAAAATTATGAGAAATCCCTAAGTCATCACAGAATTTTTCAAAGTCTTGATTTTCAAATTCTCTTCCGTGATCACTTCTCAAATGGGCAATTTTCAAATCCTTTTCATTTTGAATTTTCTTACAAAGGGTGGAGAAGGCATAAAATGCATCATTCTTATGAGCAAGGAAAAGTACCCAACCAAATCTAGAGTAATCATCTACCACTACAAGACCATAATGTTTACCTCCTAGACTTTGAGTTCTAGTAGGACAAAAAAGATCAATATGTAACATTTCTAATGGCCTTTTGGTTGAGATTCCATCTTTTGATTTAAAAGAGGATTTTACTTGCTTGCCCAATTGACATGCATCACAAGTAAGATCCTTATCAAACTTGATGTTTGGAATTCCTCTAACCAAATTCTTTTTAACTAGCTTAGAAATTTGATACATGCTAGCATGTCCCAACTTTCTATGCCAAAGCCATTTTTCAGATTCAAAAGATGTAAAACATGTTACATTTTGTTCCTTTAAATCCTCAAGAGTTAATCCATACACATTGTTGCATCTCTTGGCTTCAAATAAAATATCCCCAGTTTTCTCACAAACAACCAAACAAACAAACTTCTTAAAAATAACATCAAAACCTAGATCACACAATTGACTAACACTAAGCAAGTTATGTTTCAAGCCATGTACAAGAAGGACATCATTTATACAAGATGAAAAATTTTTACCCACTTTCCCAACAGCCACTATTTTTCCTTTTGCATCATCACCGAATGTGACAAATCCTCCATCATATTCATCAAGTTTTATGAAGAAGGTTGTCTTTCCGGTCATATGCCTAGAGCATCCGCTATCCATGTACCACATATTTTCTTTCTTCTTGGATGCTAGGCATACCTACAAAATAAGCTCAAGTGACCTTGGGTATCCAAATTTTCTTGGATCCTTTCACGTTAAACCATCTCTTATGTCCCAAATCATTGTAATCAAAAACAACTTTGTAAACTTTGTCACCGATCATTCTTTCACCAAAGAAACATTGAACTGGAAAATGACCACTTCGGTTACATAGTCTACAAAATCTTGGAGTTGCTGTTTTGTTAAAGTAAGTTGGGTCTTGATATTTTACATCATTTGAAGATGAAGCAATGTTTTCAAAATGTGATTTTTCAGATTTATAAAATCCCAACCCAGCTTTATCATAAAGAGGTTTTTGACTAGCCAAGATTTGGTTCAAATTTTCAGAACTTTGGGTGAACTTAGCTAAGTCATCTTTAAGTCTTTTAACCTCTTTGAGCAACTCTTCATTTTGCTTAAAACAATTCACATATGCAAGAACAGAATGGTCACTTTCACAGCTTCTAACTTGGGCTTTTAACTGCTTATTTTCTTCCACAAGATCACAAGCAGTTTCGGCCTCTCTTAGTTTTTCTTTGAGGAAATCATTTTCAGCTTTAAGAATGAAGTTTTGTTGTTCAAGATCTTGATTCTCAGTTAGAAAACATCTTATTTTTTCAGAAAGATGATCTATCATAAGATGAAGGTCTTCAGTGTTAGGGTTTTGAAAGGATACCTGCTCTACCTCATTTGCCATGAGACAAGGCTGTGACTTAGTCTCAGATTCTTCATCATCATCATCGGAGTCATTTTCCAAATCTTCCCATGATGCCATCAGTCCCTTTTTCTTTTCCCTTTTTGGCTTTTCTTCCCTTTTTAACTTGGGACAATCAGATTTGAAATGTCCCTTTTCCTTGCAATTGTAACAGATTACTTTGCTAAGGTCCTTCTTCATCTTCCTTGAGCTGCTGCCTTTGCCTCTGAGTTTCACCATTTTCCTGAATTTTTTTGCAAACAACACAAACTCATTTTCAGAAGAATTATCACTGGATTCATCATCCAGAGGGTTAGTCATAGAAGAAAAAGCAATTCCTTTCTTTTTTGAGTCTTTTTTCAAATAACTGTTTTCAAAAGCTAGAAGATTTCCTCTCAAATCATCAAGTGTCATAGAATCAAGATTACTGCTCTCAGAAATAATTAAAGCTTTTGTTTCCCACTCTTTAGTGAGACATCTCAGCACTCTTCTCACAAGCACAGAATCAGAATGTGTAATTCCCAGAACATCTAAGCCAACAATGATAGTGTTGAACCGTTCGAACAGCTCATCAATAGATTCTCCTTCCTTCATTGTAAACATTTCATATTCTCTGTTCAACATATCTGTCCGAGTCTTCTTTACAATAGTGGTTCCTTCATGAGTGATTTGTAGCTTGTCCCAGATTTCCTTTGCCGTTGTGCATCGTGATACCCGTCGGTACTCCTCAAAGCTAATAGCACAGTTGAGCAGGTTTACTGCCTTGGCATTTAATTCTACCTTCTTCCTATCTTCCTCGGTCCATCTTGCTTCTGGTTTGAGAGAGACTACCCTTTCAGCATTTGTGGTAGTTGAAAATTGAGGTCCTTCAAGAATAATCTTCCAAAGTCTGTAATCTATAGCTTGTACAAATATCTTCATCCTCTCCTTCCAATAGGTATAATTTTTCCTATTGAAAAGAGGATGTCTGTTGCTTGATTGTCCTTCGGTCAGATTATAGGACACCACATTTGCGCCACTATTTTCTGCCATAAGGATCTTTACTCTAAGCTGCAAAACTTGATCTCTTTGAGACCAAGCTCTGATACCAATTGATGGTTTCAGTGGCTAAGAGAAGGGGGGTTGAATCTTAGCCCCTTTTTAGCTTGGTGAAACTTGCTGGACTTAGAAGAGACTTTTCTGTTTTATCTCGTCCCTAGCCACGAGACATTTTCATTTTGTCTCGTCACTTGACACGAGACATTTTTTATTTTTCATCTGAACAGTAAAGACAGAATTAAAGTA
Source organism: Arachis stenosperma (assembly GCF_014773155.1). Lineage (NCBI taxonomy): Eukaryota > Viridiplantae > Streptophyta > Magnoliopsida > Fabales > Fabaceae > Arachis > Arachis stenosperma. Next base: position 140,437,433 of record NC_080380.1, on the reverse strand, counting down.
GGAAGAAAGAGAGAAGATTACACCCAGATATATCCTGGTTCAGCTGCTAAGTGCAGTGCAGCCTACATCCAGTCTCCATCACAACAATGATGGAATTTCACTATAATAATCCAGATTACAAGTTGTAAAGTGCTAACCCAACTTACAAGGGGATTCCCACAGAATCATGAAACACAACACAGATGTACAAAGGAACTCTAAGACATCTATGGCTTTTTCTTTTAATTTTGCACTCTCTGCCTTTTTCCGCTCTATGGCTTTTTCTTACAAACCTCACTGTTTGCCTTTTTCCATGAGACTCAAGACATGACAAAATTAAACAGAAAAATACTAAACAGAAAACATTGAAGGAGAAGAAGAACTGCTAGTTTAGGTAGCTCTGAGACTTCTGTGCCTTGCACTCTCAAAACTTACTCCTTGAATCAAACCATGACTGTTCACCCCTTTTATAGAGAAGTGAAGCCTTCACGGTTGAAACCCAAACCCGAGCTCAGCTTCTTTTCCTTCACAACAAAACCGGTTCGGCCACAAAGAGAGAAGAGGTAACTCATGCAAAAACCAACATGCAAATACCTCTAGTCCTTCCTTGGTCATCACTCTTCATCAATCCGAGCACTCCATCCTTGGCTTCCTCTCCAAGATGGATTTCTGGCCCTTGATGCTTCATAATGATGATGACTTCATCTGCTTCAATCTCTGCCTTCAACCATCACTTCGCCACTCTAGCTACTCCCTGTGGTGGTTGATCAGAATCGAAGACAAGCCACGCCTCCAAGATCTTCCTTGCTGGCCGAATCTTCATCCTTTCTTTTTGAGCATGAAGGATCCGAGATTACCTCACCAAATCTTACCAGATTAGGTGAAAATCTCAGCCACAGCTCATTTTTATTTTAGTATATTTTCTTGCCATCATTAGCTTGATGGTCTTGTAGCTTGTTCTTCCCTTGCTTCGGTAGCTCCATTTTGCTTTCATGGAAGCCATTGTTTCCTGTGTAATAACCGAAGAGAGAAGGAAAGAGATGAGAGAGAAGAGAGAATGTGAAGAAAAAATAATTCAAAATGATAAAACAAATTAATTAAAGATAGCTTGCTTTTTCTTCCATGGGTGGCGTGTAAAGTTAATGCCATCAATCATGTCAATGATCCTCTCTCTCATATTTCCCATGCACTTATCAAATTTATTCTAATAAATTTGAAATCCATCATGATGAGTGGTGGACGAAATTGTGATCACATTATATGTTTCTTGGATTTTGAATGAAAGCTTATTTATGGCACTGCCATGTTCTAATTATTTTGAGATGAAGGCTTCTAAGGAGCAGCACCTGTGTGAGGTTTCTTTATTGGAATTCACAACTCCGTTCAACTAACCAGCAAGTGTACTGGGTCGTCCAAGTAATACCTTACGTGAGTAAGGGTCGAATCCACAGAGATTGTTGGTATGAAGCAAGCTATGGTCACCTTGCAAATCTCAGTTAGGCAGATTAAAAAGTTATGGGTTCGAAAATAGAAATAAAGATTAGAAATAATAAAAAGGATAGAATACTTATGTAGATTCATTGGTAGGAATTTCAGATAAGCGGAATGGAGGTGCTGTAGAGCTCTCGGACGCCTGCCTTCCTATTCCTTCTACTCAATCCTTCTTACTCCTTTCCATGGCAAGCTTTGTATAGGGGTTCACCATCAGCTGTGGCTACTTTCATTCCTCTCGGGGAAATAACCTGTGCGGCTGTCACTCGCACAGCTAACCAGTCTGGAGGCATCACCCATGGTTGATAGCTACATCCCATCCTCGCAGTGAAAGCTAATGCACGCACTCTGTCACAGTACGGCCAATCACCGGTTGGTTCCCGCTCCTACTGGAATAGAATCCCTCTTTTGCGTTTGTCACTAACGCCCAGCAGGTTAAAGTTTGAAGCACGTCACAGTCATTCATGAACGGAATCCTACTCGGAATACCACAGACAAGGTGAGACTTTCCGGATTCCCAGGATCCTACTCGAAACACCACAGACAAGGTTGGACTTTCCGGATCCAGATAAATGCCGCCATCCATCTAGCTTATACCACGAAGATTCTGTTGGGGAATCTAAGAGATACACATTCAAGCTTCTTTGCATGTAGAACGGAAGTGGTTGTCAATCACGCGCGTTCATAAGTGAGAATAATGATGAGGGTTATTAACTCATCACATTCATCATGTTCTTGGGTACGAATGAATATCTTGGAATAAGAATAAAAGAGGAATTGAATAAAAGAAAATAGAACTTCATTAATCTTTGAGGTACAGCAGAGCTCCACACCCTTAATCTATGGTGTGCAGAAACTCCACCGTTGAAAATACATAAGCAAGAGGTCCAGGCATGGCCGAATGGCCAGCCCCCTAAAACGTGATCACAGGATAGAAAATACAATCCAGGATGTCTAATACAATAGTAAGAGGTCCTATATATACTAGACTAGCTACTAGGGTTTACATAAGTAAGTAATTGATGCATAAATTCACTTCCGGGGCCCACTTGGTGTGTGTTTGGGCTGAGCTTGATCAATCCACGTGTAGAGGCATTTATTGGCGTCAAACTTCAGGTTATGACGTGTTTTGGGCGTTTGACTCCGGATCATGACGTTTTTCTGGCGTTTTACTCCAGACAGCAGCATGAACTTGGCGTTTGACGCCATGTTACGTCGTCATTCTTCGAATAAAGTATGGACTATTATATATTGCTGGAAAGCCCTGGATGTCTACTTTCCAACGCCGTTGAGAGCGCGCCAATTGGAGTTCTGTAGCTCCAGAAAATCCATTTCAAGTGCAGGGAGGTCAGAATCCAACAGCATCAGCAGTCCTTTTGTCAGCCTTCTTCAGAGTTTTGCTCAAATCCCTCAATTTCAGTCAGAATTTACCTGAAATCACAGAAAAACACACAAACTCATAGTAAAGTCCAGAAATGTGAATTTAACATAAAAACTAATGAAAACATCCCTAAAAGTAGCTTAAACTTACTAAAAAACTATATAAAAACAATGCCAAAAAGCGTATAAATTATCCGCTCATCACAACACCAAACTTAAATTGTTGCTTGTCCCCAAGCAACTGAAAATCAAATAGGATAAAAAGAAGAGAATATACTATAAAATCCAAAATATCAATGAATATTAATTCAATCACATGAGCGGGACTTGTAGCTTTTTGCTTCTGAACAGCTTTGGCATCTCACTTTTTCCTTTGTAGTTTAGAGGTATTGGCGTCTCTGGGGGAATTTAGAATTTGGGATAGTGTTATTGACTTTCTTAGTTAAGCATGTTGATTCTTGAACACAGCTACTTATGAGTCTTGGCTGTGGCCCTAAGCATTTTGTCTTCCAGTATTACCACCAGATACACAAATGCCACAGACACATAACTGGGTGAACCTTTTCAGATTGTGACTTAGCTTTGCTAAAGTCCCCAATTAGTGGTGTCCAGAGCTCTTAAGCACACTCTTTGCTTTGGATCACGACTTTAACCACTCAGTCTCAAGCTTTTCACTTGGACCTTCATGACACAAGCACATGGTTTAGGGACAGCCTGATTTAGCCGCTTAGGCCCGGATTTAATTTCCTTGGGCCCTCCTATCCATTGATGCTCAAAGCCTTGGATCCTTGCTTTAGAATTTTCGCCTCTTCTCTTTTTTTTTTTTCACTGCTTTTTCTTGCTTCAAGAATCAATTTCATGATGTTTTTCAGATCATCAATAACATTTCTCTTTGTTCCTCATTCTTTCAAGAACCAACAATTTTAAACACTCATAAACAACAAGATCAAAAGACTTATGCACTGTTCAATCATTCATTCAGAAGACAAAAATTATTGCCACCACATCAATACAATTAAACTAAATTCACTAATAATTTCGAAAATTATGTACTTCTTGTTCTTTTGAATTAAAACATTTTTCTTTTAAGAGAGGTGAAGGACTAATGGATTTTATTTCATAGCTTTAAGGCATGGTTTATATACTAATGATCATGAAGTAGAGACACAAAAACATAAATAAACATAGCATTAAAAACCGAAAACAGAAAGAAATAAAGAACAAGGAATGAATCCACCTTTTAGTGGCGTCTTCTTCTTGAAGGACCAATGATGTTCTTTAACTCTTCTATGTCCCTTCCTTGCCTTTGTTGCTCCTCCCTCATTGCTCTTTGATCTTCTCTTATTTCTTGAAGAGTGAGGGCGTGTTCATGATGTTCCACCCTTAGTTGTTCAACATTATGACTCAAATCCTCTAAGGAGGTGTTGAGTTGCTCCCAATAGTTGTTAGGAGGAAAGTGCATTCCTTGAGGCATTTGTTGATGATGCACTTCCTCATGTTCTTCTTGGAGGCCGTGAGGAGCTTCCCTTGTTTGCTCCATCTTTTTCTTGGTAATGGGCTTGTCTTCTTCAATGGAGACATCTCCTTCTATGATAACTCCAGCTGAGTAACATAGATGGCATATAAGGTGGGGGAAGGCTAGCCGTGCCATGTATGAAGGCTTGTCAGCTATTTTGTAGAGTTCATTGGAGATGACTTCATGAACCTCTACTTCTTCACCAATCATGATGCTATGAACCATGATGGCCCGATCCACAGTAACTTCAGATCGGTTGCTTGTGGGGATGATGGATCTTTGAATGAACTCCAACCATCCTCTAGCTACAGGCTTGAGGTCCAGTCTTCTTAGTGGACTGGCTTGCCTTTGGAGTCTACTCTCCATTGGGCGCCTTCCACACATATGTCTCTAAGGACTTGGTCCAACCTTTGGTTAAAGTTGACCCTTCTGTGTAGGGGCGTTCATCACCTTGCATTTGGGGTAAGTGAAATGCCAACCTCACATTTTCCGGACTGAAATCCAAGTATTTCCCCCTAACCATTGTGAGATAATTCTTTGGGCTTGGGTTCATACCTTGGTCATGGTTCCTAGTGATCCATGCATTGGCATAGAATTCTTGAACCATCAATATTCCGACTTGTTGCATGGGGTTGGTTATGACTTCCCAACCTCTTCTTTGAATTTCATGTCGGATTTCCGGATACTCATTCTTCTTGAGCTTGAAAGGGACCTCAGGGATCACTTTCTTCTTTGCCACAACATCATAGAAGTGGTCTTGGTGGCTTTTGGAGATGAATCTCTCCTTCTCCCATGACTCGGAAGTGGAAGCTTTTGCTTTCCCTTTCCCTTTTCTTGAGGAAACTCCGGTCTTGGGTGCCATTGATGGTGAATGAAAAACAAAAAGCTTAGGCTTTTTACCACACCAAACTTAAAATTTGCTTGTCCCCAAGCAAGAAAAGAAAAGAAGAGTAGAAGAAGAAGAAGAAAATATGGTAGAGAGGGAGAAGAGAGGGTTCGGCTATGTTGGAGAATGTGGGTTGTGTTGTGTGAAATTGGAAAAGAAAAGAAGGGTATTTATAGGGAGGGGGGAGGGTATAGGTTCGGCCATTTTGGGTGGGAAAGGGTGGGAAATTGAATTTGAATTTTTATGGAGGTAGGTGGGGTGTATGGGGAAGAGGAGGTTGATGTGAATGGTGAATGAGATAATTGGGAAGAGGAATTGAGGTGATTGATGAATGTTTTTGGGAAGGGTGACATTGGGAATGAGATTTGGATTAGAAGGTAAGGTGTGAATATGTTTGGTGGGGATCCTGTGGGGTCCACAGATCCTGTAGTGGGGATCCTGTGGGGTCCACAGATCCTGAGGTGAAAACAAATACCATTCCTTCACCATATAAGCATGTAACATGCCTTCATGCATCATTCTGGCGTTTAAACGCCCATTGATGCACGTTCTGGGCGTTAAACGCCCATGTGATGCTTGTTTCTGGCGTTGAACGCCAGTTTCAAGCTTGTTTCTGGCGTTCAGCGCCAGATTGTCCTCTGTGTGCGCATCCTGGCGTTAAACGCCAGGTTGTTGCTTGTTCTGGGCGTTCAGCGCCAGAATGATGCTCTGTTCTGGCGTTGAACGCCAGCCAGATGCTCCTTCTGGGCGCTGAACGCCAGCCCGTGCGTCCTCCAGGGTGAAAAATTTTTTTCTTCTGTTTTTGACTCTGTTTTTAATTTTTTTGATTTTTTCGTGACTCCTCATGATCATGTACCTAATAAAACACAAAAATAACAAAGAAACAAAATAAAATAAAATTAGATAAATAAAATTGGGTTGCCTCCCAACAAGCGCTTCTTTAATGTCATTAGCTTGACAGTGCTCCGCAAGGTGATCAGGTCAATGTTAGTGTAGTCCCAACACCAAACTTAGAATTTGGATATGGGGTTTGAACACCAAACTTAGAGTTTGGTTGTGGCTTCACAACACCAAACTTAGAGTTTGACTGTGTGGGTTCTTCTTGACCTTGAACTGAGAGAAGCTCTTCATGCTCACTCTCTTTTGTCACAGAGGGATGGCCATGTGCCTGAAACACAAGGTAGTCCCCATTCAATTGAAGGACTAATTCACCTCTGTTGACATCTATTACAGCTCCTGCTGTGGCTAGGAAAGGTCTTCCTAGGATGATGCATTCATCATCTTCCTTCCTAGTGTCTAGGATTATGAAATCAGTAGGGATGTAAAGGCCTTCAACCTTTACTAGCACGTCCTCTACCAACCCATAAGCTTGTCTCACTGACTTGTCTGCCAGTTGTAATGAGAACAAGGCAGGTTGTACCTCAATGATTCCCAGCTTCTCCATCACAGAGAGTGGCATAAGATTTATTCCTGATCCAAGATCACATAGAGCTTTTTCAAAGCTCATAGTGCCAATGGTGCAAGGTATTAAGAACTTGCCAGGATCTTGTTTCTTTTGAGGTAGAGTTCTCTGAATCCAAGTATCCAGTTCACTAATGAGCAAGGGAGGTTCACTTTCCCAAGTCTCATTACCGAACAGCTTGGCATTCAGCTTCATGATAGCTCCTAAGTATAGAGCAGCTTGCTCTCCAGTCACATCTTCATCCTCTTCAGAGGATGAATATTCTTCAGAGCTCATGAATGGCAGAAGGAGATTCAAAGGAATCTCTATGGTCTCTAGATGAGCCTCACATTCCTCAGGATCCTTAATAGGAGACTCCTTCTTGCTTGAGGAACGTCCCAGGAGGTCTTCCTCACTGGGATTTTCGTCCTCCTCCTCCTTGGTGCATTCGGCCACTTTGATTAAATCAATGGCCTTGCACTCTCCTTTTGGATTCTCTTCTGTATTTCTTGGGAGAGTACTGGGAGGAGTTTCAATAACTTTCTTACTCAGCTGGCCCACTTGTGCCTCCAAATTTCTAATGGAGGATCTTGTTTCATTCATGAAACTGAAAGTGGCCTTTGACAGATCAGAGACTATATTGGCTAAATTAGAAGTGTTTTGTTCAGAGTTCTCTGTCTGTTGCTGAGAAGATGATGGATATGGCTTACTATTGTTCAGCCTGTTGCGTCCACCATTGTTAAAACCTTGTTGAGGTTTCTGTTGATCCTTCCAGGAGAAATTTGGATGATTTTTCCATGATGAGTTATAGGTGTTTCCATAAGGTTCACCTAAGTAATTAACCTCTGCCATGGCAGGGTTCTCAGGATCATAAGCTTCTTCAGAAGCTGCCTCTCTAGTACTGTTGGATGCATGTTGCAATCCATTCAGATTTTGAGATATCATGTTGACCTGTTGAGTCAACACTTTGTTCTGAGCCAATATGGCATTCAGAGCATCAATTTCAAGAACTCCTTTCTTCTGAGGTACCCCATTGTTCACGGAATTCCTCTCAGAGGTGTACATAAACTGGTTGTTTGCAACCATGTCAATGAGTTCTTGAGCCTCTTCAGCGTTTTCTTCAGGTGAATAGATCCACCTGCAGAATGGTCCAATGACATTTTCGAAAATTCAGAGAGACCATAATAGAATATATCTAATATGGTCCATTCTGAGAACATGTCAGATGGACATCTCTGGTCAGCTGCTTGTATCTTTCCCAAGCTTCATAGAGGGATTCACCATCTTTTGTTTGAAGGTTTGAACATCCACTCTCAGTTCTAGCTTTTGAGGAGGAAAGAACTTATCTAAGAATGCAGTGAAAGCTTATCCCATGAGTCCAGGCTATCCTTGGTTGTGAATCCACCCATACTCTACTCTGTCTCTTACACAAAAGGGAAAGCAAGAGTCTGTAGACTTCAGGATTAACTCCATTTGTCTTTACAGGTCACAGATTCTGCAAGAACTCAGTTAAAAACTGGTAAGGATCTTCAGATGGAAGTTCTAAAACTTGCAGTTTTGTTGCATTAAAGCAACTAGTGAGGCTTAAGCTCAAAGTTATTGGCTCCAATGGAGGGAATGGAGATGCTTTTCCATCAAATTTGGACGTTGGTTTTGTGAAGTCACCAAGCATTCTCCTTGCATTATTATTATTATTTTTCGGCCATCTCTTCCTCTTGTTCGAAATTTTCTAAAAGGTTGCTTCTGGATTGTTGTAATTTAGCTTCTCTTAATTTTCTCTTCAGAGTCCTTTTAGGTTCTGGATTTTCAACAAGAGTGCCTTTATCCTTGTTTCCTGCTGAAAGAGAAGAAAACAAGAAAAGAAAAGGAAGCTCTATGTCACAGTATAGAGATTCCTTTATGTTAGTAGAAGAAGAAAGGGGGGAGAAGAAGAGTGGAAGAAAAGAAACACAAATGTGAGGATGGCGAGATGTGAGATGAGATGTTAGGATATGAATGAAGAGAGGTGAAGAGAAGTGTTAGTAATTAAATAAAATAGAAGAGGAGAAGAGAAGGAAGAATTCGAAATAAATTTTGAAAAGATGGTTAGTGATTTTCGAAAATTATAATTAAATTTAAACATGAAACAATTAATTAATGAAAAAGATTTTTGAAAAAGAGAGAGATTTTCGAAAATTAGAAGAGGGGAAAAGTAGTTAGGTAGTTTGAAAAGATAAGAAACAAATAAGAAGTAGTTAGTTGATTGAAAAGATTTGAAATCAAAATTGAAAAAGATAAGAAGATAGCAAGTTGGATAAGCTATTTTGAAATCAAATTTTGAAAAAGATAAAATTTTTGAAAAAGATAAATTAAAAGATAAAGATAAGATTCTAGAATTTAAAGATTGAACCTTTCTTAACAAGAAAGTAACAAACTTCAAATTTTTGAACCAATCACATTAAATATTAGTGAAATTTCGAAAATTACATATAAAGATAAGAAAAAGATTTTGAAAATATTTTGAAAAAGATTTTTGAGATTTTCGAAAACTAATAAAAAAAATTGAAAAAGATATGATTTGAAAAAAGATTTTGAAAAGATAAGATTTTTAAGATTGAAATTTTGACTTGACTAGTAAGAAATAACTAATTTTGAAAATTTTTGACCAAGTCAACCCAAATTTCGAAATTTGGAGGGAAATAAGGAAAAGATATTTTTTTGATTTTTGAATTTTAATTATGAGAGAGAAAACAACAACAAAAATGCTTAATGCATGAAATTTTAGATCAAAAACAACGAATGCTGCAGAATGCTATGAATGTCAAGATGAACACCAAGAACACTTTGAAGATCATGATGAACATCAAGAACATATTTTTGAAAATTTTTGATGCAAAGAAAATATGCAAGACACCCAAACTTAGAAATCTTTAATGCATGGAGAATATGAATGCAAAATGCACATGGAAAAACAACAACCAACACAAGACAAGAAATCATCAAGATCAACAAGAGGACTTATCAAGAACAACTTGAAGATCATGAAGAACACTATGAATGCAGAGATTTTCGAAAAAATGAAGAAAAAAAATTTTAAAAGCATGCAATTCGAAAAAAATGCAAGAAAAAAAATTTTAAAAGCATGCAATTGACAAAAAATTACGAAAAATAATTGAAAAAGATGAACCGAGCAGTTGTCCATACTCGAACAATCCCCGGCAACGGCGCCAAAACTTGGTGGACGAAATTGTGATCACATTATATGTTTCTTGGATTTGAATGAAAGCTTATTTATGGCACTGCCATGTTCTAATTATTTTGAGATGAAGGCTTCTAAGGAGCAGCACCTGTGTGAGTTTCTTTATTGGAATTCACAACTCCGTTCAACTAACCAGCAAGTGTACTGGGTCGTCCAAGTAATACCTTACTGAGTAAGGGTCGAATCCACAGAGATGTTGGTATGAAGCAAGCTATGGTCACCTTGCAAATCTCAGTTAGGCAGATTAAAAAGTTATGGGTTCGAAAATAGAAATAAAGATAGAAATAATAAAAATAAAAAGGAGAATACTTATGTAGATCATTGGTAGGAATTTCAGATAAGCGGAATGGAGGTGCTGTAGAGCTCTCGGACGCCTGCCTTCCTATTCCTTCTACTCAATCCTTCTTACTCCTTTCCATGGCAAGCTTTGTATAGGGGTTCACCATCAGCTGTGGCTACTTTCATTCCTCTCGGGAAATAACCTGTGCGCTGTCACTCGCACAGCTAACCAGTCTGGAGGCATCACCCATGGTTGATAGCTACATCCCATCCTCGCAGTGAAAGCTAATGCACGCACTCTGTCACAGTACGGCCAATCACCGGTTGGTTCCCGCTCCTACTGGAATAGAATCCCTCTTTTGCGTTTGTCACTAACGCCCAGCAGGTTAAAGTTTGAAGCACGTCACAGTCATTCATGAACGGAATCCTACTCGGAATACCACAGACAAGTGAGACTTTCCGGATTCCCAGGATCCTACTCGGAACACCACAGACAAGGTTGGACTTTCCGGATCCAGATAAATGCCGCCATCCATCTAGCTTATACCACGAATTCTGTTGGGGAATCTAAGAGATACACATTCAAGCTTCTTTGCATGTAGAACGGAAGTGGTTGTCAATCACGCGCGTTCATAAGTGAGAATAATGATGAGGGTTATTAACTCATCACATTCATCATGTTCTTGGGTACGAATGAATATCTTGGAATAAGAATAAAAGAGGAATTGAATAAAGAAAATAGAACTTCATTAATCTTTGAGGTACAGCAGAGCTCCACACCCTTAATCTATGGTGTGCAGAAACTCCACCGTTGAAAATACATAAGCAAGAGGTCCAGCATGGCCGAATGGCCAGCCCCCTAAAACGTGATCACAGGATAGAAAATACAATCCAGGATGTCTAATACAATAGTAAGAGGTCCTATATATACTAGACTAGCTACTAGGGTTTACATAAGTAAGTAATTGATGCATAAATTCACTTCCGGGGCCCACTTGGTGTGTGTTTGGGCTGAGCTTGATCAATCCACGTGTAGAGGCATTTATTGGCGTCAAACTTCAGGTTATGACGTGTTTTGGGCGTTTGACTCCGGATCATGACGTTTTTCTGGCGTTTTACTCCAGACAGCAGCATGAACTTGGCGTTTGACGCCAAGTTACGTCGTCATTCTTCGAATAAAGTATGGACTATTATATATTGCTGGAAAGCCCTGGATGTCTACTTTCCAACGCCGTTAAGAGCGCGCCAATTGGAGTTCTGTAGCTCCAGAAAATCCATTTCGAGTGCAGAGAGGTCAGAATCCAACAGCATCAGCAGTCCTTTTGTCAGCCTTCTTCAGAGTTTTGCTCAAATCCCTCAATTTCAGTCAGAATTTACCTGAAATCACAGAAAAACACACAAACTCATAGTAAAGTCCAGAAATGTGAATTTAACATAAAAACTAATGAAAACATCCCTAAAAGTAGCTTAAACTTACTAAAAACTATATAAAAACAATGCCAAAAAGCGTATAAATTATCCGCTCATCAATGAGTAAAGGAGTTCCGTTGGAAGCTATGGAACTATGCTTTACATGCTTAGTGGGTTCGGATCATGCATAGGGAACTCTCATCAAATGTGAAGTTGGGCTTAGTTGCAACAATTATTAATTTTTGGCCCAATAATAATTCAGCTCTACTTTGTTGGTTATAATCTTTGAAATCAAAGCTGAACAAAATTCACACTTGGGCTTTACAACATTTCTTTTGTTTTTGTTCGGCCCAAATTATACTTCAGCTTCATAGCATGAGAAGCATGTAGCAAGGCTAGTTGGGCTTAATCCAGAATTTCATTTTCGGCCCAAAACAATTCCTGCATTACAAAATTATTAATTAACATATAATCAAATACCATTGAATTAATAATTTTGTAATTAAATATTTTAATAATGTTTGTTCATCACAAAAATTAATTTGGAGTTTTCCAAACTCATCAGAAGTACTAGTCGAAGAAAAAAATTTCAGCTCAAGTATGTTGAGATGATACTCTGAATTTTGCTCTCTTTTTCTTAATTTCAAATGCTGGAGTGAGATTGATTTTATATCTTCAACTTGCTCTCCAATTTGCCTCTTCTAATTTCTTGTACTAGCTACCTGTTGGAGCTGTCTCTGCTGGCTTGCAGTCATTTTTCATCTTGCTCCACTAACCCTGCTGGTTGAGGAACCATTCTACCACCTCTACTGTCCTTGGCTTTGCTTTCTTCCTTGGCATGCACTTCTTTTTTCTTTTGCTCCATTATCCTTGCTATTCGAGGAACTACACCACTACTTCGCTCTTCTTGCAAGTTTATGTTTTGCTCTCTCATAATTAGAATTATGTTTTACTGATGTCCTTGGAATAGTGGGGCTGTCCTTGTTGTGTTGTTTATTTCTTTTTCTTTTAGCTGTCCTGTTTTTTTCATGATGTAGACAACTGTCTTTTTTTTCTCTTATCAAATGCAAAGCCTTTTATTTTACTAAACGGTGCTTTGGACTTGTGTATTTACTTAAAACATATAAAGGAATAAACAAGCTCCATTGTTTGGCTCTGAGATAAGTAATGGGCCTACAACATTAAAACACAAATTAAACCATAATTAGACTTTTAACCCAAATAATGTTTGTCATCATATATTAGCCCAAAATCAAACTTAGCTTAACAACTATATTTTTTGTTTTATTGTTAACAACAAATAAATTAATAATTTTTTGAGTTTATTTCACAATCTTAATTAAAGGAGCGAAAATGATTCCTCTCGTGGATGTCTCAAAATTTTAATTGTAGTTTCAAAAGTAAAATTAAAATTAAAGGTAAAAGAAAAACATACAAGATGACAGAAACAAAGTAAAATGTAAAAATTAAAAGAGAAAGGGAGAAGAACAAATAAAAAAATAATTAAAAATAAAAAGTAGAGTACAAGTTTGAATTCTATTTATAGACTAACTTTATGTCAATTGACAGTTACTTCTAGAATAATTATCCAAATCAATCCCAAAATTTTAAAAGCGGATATTCTAGTCCCCAAGAAAAATGAATACACAAATCACTCCCCAAGGTTTTACTCTGGTAGACAAATTAGTTCTCAGTTTATTTTTCGACTGAGTAATTACCCATATCAGTCCCCAAGGATTTTAAAAACGGACATTTTAGTCCCCAAAAAAAATTAATGTACAAATTATTATTATTATTATTATTATTATTATTATTATTATTATTATTATTATTATTATTTTATTTTTGGACGGAGGATTGTTATGTCTAATAGAGAGAAACGTCGGGGATTGATTTGTACATTAATTTTTTTTGGGGACTAAAATGTCCGTTTTTAAAATTTTTGGGGACTGATCTGGATAATTACTGTTACGATGGGTAACCGGAGATTAGTCCAATGGATGGCGTTCGGCGGCCCAAGTGTATGATGGAGGAGGACTCCGTGTGGGTCCGCAACTCGGGAGGCTCCGTCCGACTTGTGCTCGCGTGTAAATGGGGGGTGGTACCTGCAAAGACACTCCGATGCCTAAGTTAGCAAGGGTGTGAGCAGGTCTTAGAGAGTATTGGACTTAGGAATACCTGAGGCGTGTCAGTGTACTTATAGTGGTGAGCCAATAACCACCGTTGGAGTAGTGCCGTATCTTTAGGATAATAACCGTCCCATTATCTTAGGGAGGTTAAGATATGGCTTTATGAAGTGGTTGGAGAGATTCAGGGCGGTTACTCATTTGAATGAGTATTTATCTGCCAGCTAATCTCGCAACCGACTTCTTCATACCAAGTCGGGGTTAACACCGACCTCTTGGATGGAGGTGGGTGCTTCGATAGGCTTAACCTAGTGGATCAGGCCTTTCGATTGGTCCTGGGCCCTTAACATTGGGCCAGGGTATGAACAGTGCCCCTACTTGAGCCCAAATCTTTTAAAGTTTGGGTTCAAGTATTTAACTCGGGTTCGTAGTCGACTTGTTTGAAAGAACACGGATCTTGGAAACCGACGTGATTTTCGCAACTTTTGGTTTCTGACAGTTACGTCAATTCAAGCGTCGTGTCCGTTGAGGGATTATTTAGGGATTTGAGGGCTTTGGTAACGGTGCAGTCTCATTAATGACTGCCTCGTTTTTACCATTATGCCCCTTAGCCTTTTTTATAAATACTTTCCCTCTCTTTCCATTTTCCGTTTCTGCAATCTTTCAAACTTTCTCCTTATCTTGTTCGTACTGTATCCTTGTGTTCGAAGACTTCCGTTCTTCTCCAACCTCCATTTTCGGATAAAGGTTAGTTTTGTTTTATTCATGCCATGCTTTATGTTTGCATGTTTCGCGAGTAGATAGGTTGACCTGTAGATTCTAGTTTCGAATCTCTCTTCTTTAGTGGCCGTAATTTTTGATTTTCTTTTTCTTTTTCCTTTTGTAGGTTTTCTGCCACTTTCTTCTTTATAAAAAATGGCCTCTGTAGACATTCTTTCTCAGTGGGTTGACGATACGGTCCTTGGGGAGGAACCGTTGGTTGACGCTGAGTTTATCACCCACCTTCGTACCCACCATAGGCTCTGTACTTCGGACGAGAACGAGCCCAAATATGAACTGATAATCCCGGGTCTTGAAGACCGGGTCTGTTTTGGAAGGGCTAATGAGGCGGCCCCTCATTTTTTCTTCATGTATGAATGTATGATCACCCGTTTGGGTGTTTTCCTTCCTTTTTCTGATTTCGAGATATCCGTCTTGCACCACTGTAAGGTTGCCCCTACTCAACTCCACCCCAATTCATGGGGTTTTTTGAAGATTTACCAGTTTATAAGCCACGCTTTGGACTTTCCGACTTCCTTGAGAATCTTCTTCTATCTTTTCCATATGACTAAGCCCTTCAGTGGGCTAAACAACAAGCAACAATGGGTGTCCTTCCGAGCCATTCAAGGTCGGAGGATTTTCACCCTTTTTGACGAGTCCTTCCACGATTTCAAAAACTTCTTCTTCAAGGTTCAAGCTGTAGAAGGTCACCACCCCTTTTTTCTGGACGAGCATTCCTCCCCTCGCTTTCCCCTTTACTGGCTGCCGGCCACTCCTTGCGAAAAGATTGGTCTAGATGACCTAGATGAAGTGGAGGCAGCCATTGTTGGGTTTTTCCGAGAAGCATGGGGGAGGGCCCCATACTTGGACACGAGAAAAATCCTTCAGGGGACGTCGGTCTTTGTTCAATCTTGCATAGGTAGTGCATGCATTTCTTGTTCCCGAGTTGTATTTTTCCGACTTGCATTTTACCGACTTGAGCATTTTATCGACTTGCATTTTACCGACTTGGTTGTTACTTTTGTAGATATGGCAAAGAAAAATGCTCAAGAGTCCTACCAGCGGGTACAGGAAGCCAAGGCGAAGTCCCGGGCTAGGTCCGGAGGTAAGGTGGTCGTCTCTCCTCCTCCTCCTCCTCCTCCTCCTAGGAACGTGGGTACTCCATCTCAACCTATTGTTATTTCCTCCTCCTCAAATTTGACTCGACCACTCCCTTCTGCCCAACCGTTCTCCGAGCCAGAGAGTAAGAAGCGCAAGACTTCAGAGTCTGGCCCTTCTTGGGAAGGTGGTGTTAGGGCGGAGGCTCTTGCCTTCGTCCGAAAGAACATCTATCCACTTATTAATATGGATGATGTTTCTGTTCGGAAGCACCTTGCCACTCTGGCCGAAGAAGTTTTAGGGCGGCGGGAGTTTGTGGCAAACTTCTGGACATATTTGAGAAGACTCCCCTCAGCTCCTTGGGTACTTCCCCAAAGGTCGAGGAGCTGGAGGAGAGGCTTCTTATGTTTGAAAAACATCAGAAGGAGTTAAAGGAGGAGAGGGATAAGTTGAGGAAGGAGAGAGACGACCTCCGGAAGAAGGAGAGCGAGCTGCGAGCCCAATGTACTATGGAGGTGAATTTAAGGAAGGCAGCCCAGGAGAGTTACCAAAGCCTATTTAAAGATATGGTGGAGGTGAAGAAGGATTTGCTGAACTCTCGGAATGCTTATGCTGACTTGGAGGACTCTATCGCCGATGGCGCCGAGGAGTCTTGGAGAATTTTCCTAGAGCAGGTCAGGGTTATAGCCCCCGACTTGGATCTTTCTCCATTACATCCTGACAAAGTGGTGATTGATGGCGTCATTGTTGATCCTCCTGCTCCCGAGGTCCTTTCCGAGTCAGACCTAAAGACTCGGGGGCAGAGGATTATAGAGTCTCCTCCTCATTCTAAAGATGCACCGAGTTCTTCAGCTCCTGCTCCGACTTCTTCTTTGGCTCCTCCTTCCAGCCCTGGTGATGTTCCTCATGGTGGTGGTGATTCCAAAAATAACTTCTTTAATTTTATGGCTATATGGGGGCCCGGCCTGTGGGTCCCCCCTTTTTTAAACTTCTATTTATTTTCTGGTGGTGTTGAACAATTTGCTTCTTGGCCTTTTGAGGCCGTAAACAAAATATTCTGTTTGTTGCCCTTTTTTGGATAAGGGTTTTAAACAAAATAAATGCCCTTTTTGGATAAGGGTTTTCTAATCGAGGTAGGTGCCCTTTTTGGATAAGGGTTTACGTTACTTTACGCGTGCACATGCTTTTCTTTTTTGAAATATGTTTGATCTTTTCGAAAAACCTTCTGTTAGCTTGCATTATTTTTCGAGCCTCTTTCGTGGAAAGGCTTGTATGCAAGCTTTAAACTTTTCAGGTTGTCATATCCCTTTTGTTATCCTTTATACTCGACTTTGCTTTAGTGAGTTTTTATGACTTAGGTTATTTTTGCGATGCGTTTTTCTTCTACTTGGTGTTATACTCCGATCTGCGGATCAAAGTTTTTCCAAGTTTTCCTACTCGGGATCTCTTTCCGACTTATGAGTCGGGTTAGTTACCGAGCTTTTACGACCGACTTGTATAACCTCTTTACACCGACTTGTACCTCGTCGTTTTATCCTGACGACCATCTAGGTCGGTTCATGGGATTTTCACGTTTTGTCGAGCTTAAGTCGGCGCGTTTCGTAGAAAGACTTAGAAAAATAAAGGAGGATATTACAAGAGATATTATGAAATGAAAAAGATCTTTATTAATCGAGAAGGTACTTTTTGCTACTAAGGGTTTTGATAGCATTTTTTCCCTTAGCCTCTACTATGATGCCTCGTTAAAAACCCTCCTCCAGAAAAAACCCTTTTGGAAAAAAATCATGAAGTTGGGAAAAGAGTACACCAGGGAGCAGAGTTCGCTTTTAACTATAGTACCTTTTTAAATTACAAGCATGCCACGACCTCGGTAGTTCAACGCCATCCAGGTCAGTTATTTTATAATAACCTTTTCCTAACACTTCCTTGATTTTGTATGGCCCTTTCCAATTTGCGGCGAGCTTTCCATCTCCCGATTTGTTGGCTCCAATGTCGTTTCTGATTAGGACCAAGTCATCTAAGGCAAATGTTCTTCGAATGACTTTCTTGTTGTACCTGGTAGTCATCCTTTGCTTTAGTGCTACTTCTCTGATCTGGGCGTTTTCACGGACTTCGGGGAGCAAGTCAAGCTCCTCTTTGTGCCCCTGTACATTTCCGACCTCATCGTGAAGAATTACCCTTGGGCTTTGCTCACTGATTTCTATAGGAATCATGGCTTCTACGCCGTAGACTAATCGGAAGGGTGTTTCTCCTGTGGCGGATTGGGGGGTCGTCCTATAAGCCCATAGCACTTGGGGGAGCTCGTCAGCCCAAACTCCCTTTGCTTCCTGTAATCTTTTCTTTAGTCCTACCAGTATGACTTTGTTAGCTGCCTCGGCTTGCCCATTGGCTTGTGGGTGTTCTACCGAGGTGAATTGATGTTTGATTTTCATGCTGGCAACCAAACTTCTGAAGGTGGCGTCGGTGAACTGGGTCCCATTATCAGTGGTGATGGAATAAGGTATTCCATACCTTGTGATAATGTTTTTGTAGAGGAACCTGCGACTTCTTTGAGCTGTGATGGTGGCTAGTGGTTCTGCTTCTATCCACTTTGTGAAGTAATCTATTCCCATGATCAAGTATTTGACTTGTCCTGGTGCTTGGGGAAAAGGACCTAACAAGTCCATTCCCCATTTTGCGAAAGGCCAGGGAGAAGTTATACTAATGAGCTCTTCTGGTGGAGCCACGTGGAAATTCGCATGCATCTGGCATGGCTGGCATTTTTTCACAAAGTCTGTAGCATCTTTCTGCAAGGTCGGCCAATAGAATCCTGCTCGGATTACTTTCCTGGCCAACGATCTTGCTCCGAGATGATTTCCGCAGATTCCACTATGTACTTCCTCTAACACCTCGGTGGTTCTTGAGGTCGGTACGCACTTCAGTAATGGTGTTGATATCCCTCTTCTGTAAAGGACATTTTTCACCAATGTATGTTGTGCTTCCCTTCGGATCTTTTTAGCCTCTTTCTCCTCTTTAGGGAGGATGTCGAATTTCAGGTATTCGACTAAGGGATTCATCCATCCGAGGTTTAGACCGACTACCTCAAGTACCTCTTGTTCATCTTCCGTTTTTGTTACCGAGGGTTCTTGGAGAGTTTCTCGAATCAGGCTTCTGTTGTTCCCTCCAGGTTTGGTACTTGCTAACTTGGATAGGGCGTCGGCTCTGCTATTTAGATCCCGAGTTATATGCTTGACCTCGCTTTCCGCAAAGTGCCCTAGGTGTTCCAAGGTTTTTTCCAAGTATTTCTTCATGTTGGGATCCTTCGCCTGATATTCTCCACTTATTTGGGAAGTCACCACTTGTGAGTCACTGTAGATCATCACCTTTGTAGCGCCAACTTCTTCTGCTAACTTTAATCCGGCAATCAAGGCTTCGTATTCTGCCTGATTGTTTGAAGCCGGAAATTCAAATTTTAAGGAGACCTCTATCTGGGTTCCTTTTCCGTCTACCAATATTATGCTTGCGCCGCTCCCTGTTTTATTGGAGGATCCGTCTACATAGAGTTCTCATGTAGTCGGTTTCTCCTCTTGTTCTCCTGCATACTCTGCAATAAAGTCGGCAAGGCACTGGGCTTTGATTGCTGTCCGAGTTTCATATTTCAAATCGAACTCGGAGAGTTCTATTGCCCATTGAACCATTCTCCCTGCAACATCCGTCTTTTGGAGGATTTGCTTCATGGGTTGGTTCGTACGGACTCTTATTGTATGAGCCTGAAAGTAAGGTCGTAGTCTTCGTGAGGCTATCACTAAGGAGTAGGCAAACTTCTCTAGTTTGTGGTACCTTAGCTCAGGGCCTTGTAGAACCTTACTGGTAAAATAGACCGGGTGTTGACCGACCTCGTCTTCTCGGACCAGGGCCGAGGAGACAGCCCTGTTTGCCACGGATAGGTATAGGACGAGGTCTTTTCCCGGTATTGGTCGGGTTAAGATAGGAGGTTGGCTTAAGAATTTTTTGAACTCTTGGAACGCCTCCTCACATTCCGGAGTCCATTCAAACTGGCATCCCTTCCTTAACAAGGAGAATAATGGAAGGGATTTTAGTGCCGATCCTGCCAAAAATCTGGAGAGGGCTGCAAGTCGGCCATTGAGCTGTTGAACCTCTCTTAAACAAGTCGGGCTCTTCATTTCTAGGATGGCTCTGCATTTGTCGGGATTGGCCTCAATCCCTCTTTGTGTTAGCATGAAGCCTAGAAATTTCCCTGCTTCTACTGCGAAGGCGCATTTTGCGGGATTTAGTCTCATCCCATGCGACCTTATAGTGTTGAAGACTTGTGAGAGGTCGGTTAAGGGGTCGACTTCTTGCTTGGTTTTTACTAACATGTCGTCGACGTATACCTCCATTAAGCTCCCTAAATGGGGGGAAAACACTTTGTTCATCAGCCTTTGGTACGTGGCTCCTGCATTCTTCAGTCCGAATGGCATGACCACGTAGCAATAGTTGGCTTTTGGTGTGATGAACGATGTTTTCTCTTGGTCGGGCTCGTGCATCGGGATTTGGTTATATCCCGAGTAGGCGTCCATGAATGATAGGTATTGGTACCCTGAGCTGGAGTCTACTAGGGTATCAATACTTGGTAAGGGATAAGGGTCCTTAGGACAGGCCTTATTCAGGTCGGTATAGTCGACGCACATCCTCCATTTACCGTTTTGTTTTTTGACTAGCACTACATTGGCTAGCCATGTTGGGTATTTGACCTCTCTGATGAAGCCGGCTTCCAGGAGCGCCTGTACTTGCTCTTCTACTATGGAGGCCCTCTCTGGGCCGAGTTTGCGTCTCCTTTGCTGTACAGGTCGGGACCCTGGGTAAACCGAGAGCCTATGAGACATGAGCTCGGGATCAATCCCGGGCATGTCGGAAGCCTTCCAGGCGAAGAGGTCGGAATTAGCTTTTAGGAGTTCACCCAACCTTTGTTTCAGGGTTTCCCCTAGGTTGGCTCCTATGTAAGTCGTTTTCCTTCCTCTTTACCGACTTGTATCTCCTCGGTTTTTCCTCCCGGCTGGGGTCGTAGCTCTTCTCTTGTCCTTGTCCCACCTAACTCTATGGTGTGGACTTCTTTGCCCTTTCCTCTCAGATTCAGGCTTTCGTTGTAGCACTTCCTTGCCAATTTTTGGTCTCCCCTCACCGTTGCTATTCCTCCTGGAGTCGGGAATTTCATGCAGAGGTGAGGAGTTGACACTACTGCTCCAAGTCGATTAAGGGTAGTTCTGCCAATTAAGGCATTGTAGGCTGACCCTTCATCGATGACTATAAAGTCTATACTCAGAGTCCTTGATTTTTCCCCTTTTCCAAAGGTGGTGTGAAGGGGTAAAAATCCCAGTGGCTTTATTGGCGTATCCCCTAACCCATATAGAGTGTCGGGGTAAGCTCTCAGTTCTTTTTCATCTAACCCTAGTTTGTCGAAGGCGGGCTTGAAAAGGATGTCCGCCGAGCTTCCTTGGTCTACTAGGGTTCTGTGGAGATGGGCGTTGGCTAGGATCATAGTTATCACCACGGGGTCATCATGCCCGGGGATTATCCCTTGCCCATCTTCTTTCGTGAATGAGATAGTGGGGAGGTCGGGTGTCTCATCCCCGACCTGATAGACTCTTTTGAGATGTCTTTTGCGAGAAGATTTGGTGATCCCACCTCCCGCAAATCCTCCTGAGATCATGTGGATATGTCTCTCTGGGGTTTGTGGTGGCGGATCTCTCCTGTCTATGTCATCCCGCTTTCTCTTTCCATGGATGTCCGACCTCTCCATGAGATATCTATCAAGCCGGCCTTCTCTAGCCAGCTTTTCTATCACATTTTTGAGGTCGTAACAGTCGTTGGTGGAGTGACCATATATTTTATGGTACTCACAATACTCGCTGCGACTTCCCCCTTTTTTTGTTTTTAATAGGTCTTGGGGGTGGCAGCCTTTCAGTGTTGCATATCTCTCTGTATACATCCACTATAGAAGTCTTTAGAGGAGTATAAGAGTGATACTTTCTGGGCCTTTCGAGACCGGGTTCTTCCTTCTTCTTGACTTCCCTTTCCCTCTCCCTAGGGGAGGAAGTGGGTCCAGGTCGTGAACCTAGGTCTCTTAATTTGGCATTCTCTTCCATGTTGATGTACTTCTCGGCCCTTTCTTGTACATCACTTAGAGAGACGGGGTGTCTTTTAGATATGGACTGTGAGAAGGGACCTTCTCTAAGTCCATTGACTAACCCCATTATTACTGCCTCCGTGGGCAGGTCTTGGATTTCTAAACATGCTTTGTTGAACCTTTCCATATAGGCTCGTAGAGATTCTCCGACCTCCTGTTTTATCCCCAGGAGGCTCGGTGCATGTTTTACCTTATCTTTTTGGATTGAGAACCTCATCAAGAATTTTCTTGAGAGGTCTTCAAAACTGGTGATGGATCTTGGGGGAAGGCTATCGAACCACTTCATCGCTGCTTTCGACAAAGTGGTCGGGAAAGCCTTGCATCTCGTAGCGTCGGAGGCGTCAGCTAGATACATCCGACTTTTGAAGTTGCTAAGATGATGCTTTGGATCCGTAGTTCCATCATAGAGGTCCATATCAGGGCTTTTGAAGTTCGTTGGAACTTTTGCCCTCATTATGTCCTCGCTGAAAGGATCTTCTCCGCCTGGGGGTTGATCTTCTCCTTCGTCGCGGGAGTTCTTGAGAGAGGATTCTAGTTGCAAGAGTTTTCTTTCCAACTCTCTTCGCCGTTCCATCTCTTCCTTAAGGTACCTTTCGGTTTCCTTTTGCCTCTCCCGCTCTTGTTCCAATTGCTCCAGGCGGCTATGGACTAGTCCCATCAATTCTGTTACGTGGGATGGTCCACCCTTTTCTGATTCACGTCCATCTGAGGAGTTTACCTTTGGATTCTTCATTCCAGAGGTACCCTCTCTGTGTTGGTCGTTATCTTGATGTTGGGCTGTGTCTTCATTGTCGTTGCCCAGGCCTAGATTCTCTTGCTCAGAATCTGTTTCAACATGGCCTTCTTCATGGGATCTTTCTGCCATCAAGGGATGATCTCTCGGGTCCCCGGCAACGGCGCCAATGTTACGATGGGTAACCGGAGATTAGTCCAATGGATGGCGTTCGGCGGCCCAAGTGTATGATGGAGGAGGACTCCGTGTGGGTCCGCAACTCGGGAGGCTCCGTCCGACTTGTGCTCGCGTGTGAATGGGGGGTGGTACCTGCAAAGACACTCCGATGCCTAAGTTAGCAAGGGTGTGAGCAGGTCTTAGAGAGTATTGGACTTAGGAATACCTGAGGCGTGTCAGTGTACTTATAGTGGTGAGCCAATAACCACCGTTGGAGTAGTGCCGTATCTTTAGGATAATAACCGTCCCATTATCTTAGGGAGGTTAAGATATGGCTTTATGAAGTGGTTGGAGAGATTTCAGGGGCGGTTACTCATTTGAATGAGTATTTATCTGCCAGCTAATCTCGCAACCGACTTCTTCATACCAAGTCGGGGTTAACACCGACCTCTTGGATGGAGGTGGGTGCTTCGATAGGCTTAACCTAGTGGATCAGGCCTTTCGATTGGTCCTGGGCCCTTAACATTGGGCCAGGGTATGAACAATTACTTTGCCGAAAAATGAATTAGGGACTGATTTATCTGCCGGAGTAAAACCTTGGAGATTGATTTGTGTATTAATTTTTCTTGAAGACTAAAATGTCCAATTTTAAAATTCTTGGAGACTGATTTGGGTCATTACTCTAAATTTATTATTATTTTTGTCCAAAAACACAAAAAAATTACAGTACAATATTATTGTGCAATTAATAATAATTATTTTATTTTATTTTATTTTTTGAATAGAGAACTGTTATATTTAACCGGAAAAAATATCGAATTGATTTGTATATTAATTTTTTTTAGAGATTAAAATATTTATTTTTAGAATTTTTGAAGATTGATCTGAATAATTATTCGATCAAAAAATAAAAATGAATTGAAACTAATTTATCTACCAAAATAAAATCTTAGAGATTAATTTATATATTAATTTTTTTAAAAATTAAAATATCTACTTTTAAAATCTTTTAAACTGATTTAAATAATTACTTTTTTTCGGTAATATCTTTGTCAATTTTTAAATTCGAATTAATACCCGCCTCGCACTTATTTCCTTGAGGTTTTACATTGCTTCCTATGTCAATTACGCTCTTGATTAATATATCCAATAATATTGTGTCAATTACAACCTTTCTTACATTATTCAAATTTTTTCTTAAATAATATTTTCTTTTACCTAACAGTTTTCTTTTCGTTTCTTTTTGGCCTATGCTAAAAAAATTGAAACTACCATGAGTCAATTTCATTTTATAGGAGTGCTACAATCTATGTCATTAATATTTGTTCTATTGACAGCAATATATTCTAATGACTTTCCAATACAAAATAGATGTAATTTCCAATCAATTACTGTTTTCGGGAAGATTGCACCAATTTCACTACATAGTAAATTTAGTATTTCTTTAAAATTCAACTTTACTTTTCTTTGCAAAAAATAATTCAACTGTCATCCATTTTCAGTGGTTACGTTTACATGTGAATTTCATTACATTTTATTTCGTTTTCCCAAAGTATGACGTGATTCCTTCACATGAATAAAATGCCAAAGCAAGTTTTTCTTTCATAAATGAATATGTCAATCAAGACTTAGATTAAACGCATGACTTTATAAATTATATTTATCCATAAACATGAAAAAATCGATTGATTTTATCAAATTCTAGACTTTAGTGGCTCACATGTCTTTGTTCTGCACAGTCAATACGCTATGTAGATGCAGACGTGCATGGACATGATTACGGATATGAAACATTTATAAAGTTACCTCCCTTTTAGGTTATTACCGTAATAATAAAATTCGTTTCTTTATCAAGATCGAAGTCAAGACTCCAACAACATTCTGGCTCCGTTGGATTACAACGACATGTCAATATGTGATATTAACAAGAAGTCACAAAGAATAAAAATATAAAAAATAGCATTTTTATATTTGTTATTAAATTAAATATTTTTTTTGTTTGTGATAAACTAAATATAAAAAAAATAAATTATGAAAGTTTAATTTATTATTAAAAAATTATAATTATGAAAAATATAAGTATAAAAATTTGATAAGAATTATAAAAGAAAAATAGAAAATAAATGACACAAAATATACTTATTTAATGTCTTTAAATATAATATTTATGTCTTTTTTATTTATTTTTCACGGTATCTCCTAACCCGACAGACCAATGATTAATTTGTGCGGAGCTTGAAACAAAATTTTGAAGGAGGGACAAATAGAAAATAATTGTCAAGATACTTTTGATATGGATCTCATCTAAGATAAGCTCGTCTAAACTCATCTCTCTGATTTGGGTGATATTGCCAAACTTGAAGCCATTTTCCAAAGTCTCGTTCCAAAAAATTAAGGTCAAACTCATCAGATATAACCTTTGAACTTTTAAAGGTTGTATCTCATTTTCTTCGTGATTCATTAAAGTAGAAGAACTATCTATAGGTGTTGATATTGTAAAAGTTATATGTTCTCCTTCTTGAATATTAGCATTCCTGTTAAAAAATCATCAATTTTTTTTATTTTTCATTATTATTTTATATAAAAATTTGAATATATATCCTGTAAAATATGTAAAAAAAGAAGTTAGAAGGACAAATATTAAAATTTATAATATTTATTGATTTTTTTATTAATTTATATAAATACAATAATATCAATACTTATTGAATATTCTAATATTTTTTATCATATAAAAAATTAAATTAAATAAACAGTAAAATATAAAATAATATTAAATTACATAAATAAAAATACCTAATTTTTTATATTTGAACTCAAAGATAGAGAGAGTGTTGCTTATTGAATAGAGAGTTGCGAAATGCTTGTGCAATAAAAGCAAGAGATGAAGATTGAACTTTGGTATTTTAAGTCATAATAAAATATTTGAGCCAACTGAACTATTTTTTATTTTTTGAAAAAATATTACTAATTTTTTTAACAAAAGTTTGGGGGGCATGGCCCCCTTATATTAACTAAGCTCTGCCCCTAGTTGCAGTACTAGTGAGCTAACTACTAGACCAATCCAATTTGATTAATATCTGTGTCTATGTTATCTATCAATGTGATTTTATGTTTTTTTTTTCTTTTTCAGTCTTGATGATTTTATGTTTTTTTTATTCCTATCTTAATGTCAGCTCCTTAGAAATAAAGAGTGTCTTTTTGTCCTAGAACAAAACAATACTTGTGTCCGTTTTTTAAGGCAAAAAATTACTTTTGTTTGACAACATAGACATGATCCTCTTCGTCATGAGGCCCAAAGAAGAAAACTTTTAGAAATTAGACAATTCCGAATTTCTAATGGGTCAATATACGTATAGTTAAGCTTGACCCAACAATGAACGAAAGGAATTGATACTGCAAGAATGAAGGAAATTAGAGGAATGGCCTTAGGGCCCATTTGATCACCAAAAAAAAAAAATTAGAGGAAAGAACAAGTATGAATAATTAAATACAAACTTTCAGCAAAAAAAAAAGAAAAAGAGATCATATTGGGTCTCCAACATTTGTTTGCCACATTAGTTAGTGTGTGTTTGGATTAGAATTTGCAAACGAGAATTTGTATAAAATTAATTTTACAAATTTTAATTTTGATAAAAGAGTGAGTTGGTGTTAACGTGATTTATGTTTGGTAAATTTTTTTTATTAAAATGGATTATAATAGAATGAATGTTGTTTGGATTACGTCATTCAAAATTACGTTTAGACAAAAATTACTAAAAAAAAAGACATAAATTTATAAATTTAAAACTATATTATTTTAATACTCTTTGATAATTTCTTTTAAAAATAATTTAAATTTATGTATTAAAATTTAGTACTCTTTTGATTATAATTTGTTAGTACTCTTCTTTAATACTCTTTTTGTATTTAATTATATCTTTCTAATAAAATAAAGAGAAAATGATAAATAGGTCCTTGACCTTTTGTCCCGCAGACATTTTCGTCCCTGACCATTGAAAAATACTTTTAAGTTCCTCGCCTTCACAAAATTTGGACGGATCAATCCCTCCGTCCAAATGCCTCTATCAGGGACTGATCCGTTCAAATGCTTCCACCAGGGACTGATTCGTCCAAATTTTGTAAAGGTAAGGAATTTAAAAATATTTTTTAAATGGTCAGGAACGAAAATGTCTGCAAGACAAAAGGTCAAGAACCTATCTGTCTTTTTTCTAAAATTTATATTATAAAAAATAACAATAATAATTTAAGAACATATAGTAAAAAATATACAAAGTCAAATAAAAAAATAAAGTTCTATAAAAAAAATACTTATTAATAAAAATGATTAAAAAAATTTATATGAACAATGAATACTAAAATTTCTATTAAAAAAATACAATAATATACATAACTAAACATAAAAAAATTCTAAACAAAAATATTCATACTATTAACAAATAAATAAATAAATAATTGAAAAAATTAAAACTTAATAAAGAGTACTAATAATAATATTAAAAAAATATTTATTTGTAAAGTATAGTCATAAAAAAATTAAAAAACTCCGATGATTATTTTTGTTATCTTTTATTGTAAATGAGATTGAATGATAAAATTGGTAGAATATCAATTAAAAATAATATTTAATAATCATAAATTTCTCAAGTTTAGTATAATACTATCATAATCATTATATAATAAACGTACTTAAAATGTTGTTTTATCTTTATTCAAAGTAAAATATAAATGGAACAGTTTGAAGTCTATAATATTCTTGAGACATAAAAAGAGACTTGAAAAAAAAATAAGAATATATATAACTTAGCATGTCAATTTTACACTAAATTTTATATTATAAAGCTAATAAAAATTTATAGGCAACCTAGTATTTTACTAACCTCATTAAAAAAATAATTGGCATATAATATTGTGTTACATGATATACATTTTATTTCAAGTCTGAAAGTATAGTTAATAAATCAGTTATATCTATCACAAATATTTGTACAAAAGTATAAATCATAACATGTTACTAAAATTAAAATATTATTTTCTTATCTAAATATATATTATTAAAAACTTCGTTGAACACCGGCATTTGTTGTTGATGAGTTTGGATTGTTGTCTTCATCTAGAATTAAAATGTTCAAACCATTGCGATTCTTAACTCTTAACAAAGCAATGTAAAGTTGGCCATTAGTGAACACTGATTTTGGCAAGTAAAATCCTACATGTGATAATAATTTACCACATAGTAAAATACCTTAATTTTTCAATATTTTTCTCTTCATATATAATATCCTGTCAGCCAATAACGCCTAAGTTGCATTTTAAATATGATTTGATTTGTTAACACTATTAGATATCAATAGCATCACAAACAATTTTCTCAATTGATAACCAGACCTCATTAATAACTGCAATGAATTTTCTATCGTCACAGAGTAGTCCCATAAAATAGAAAGCATCTTAGAAGTTAGGATATATAATCACATTAACTGTGCTAATAGACTCATATGTTGTGCAACTGTAACATGTTTTAATAATTAACAAAATTCTCATATAGTAGATATCATCACATGTACCCGGTGGAATATAGTTTAACCTCCTGATAGAATACTCTCTCTTGCGTGGATATCATTCCCTTTCTTCGCTATCATAAACAAATTGATTTGGAAACTCAACATACATTAAAGTTTGACCGAACTTCAAATTCTTTGTTGGTCTCCATCCATGCTAAGAACATTACTTTTTCCGTTCTTTTGATCCATGGTTTTTTCAAGATTGTCATCATCTTTAAAGATAATATTTTACTTTTCAGATAAATAAAAAGTTAATCTCATCACTGAAGGCCATCTCCGATGAATATCATAAGCTAAAGTTCTCTATACAACCTCATGTGCCACAATTATAAAATTATTTGATCTCATAATACATTTTTTTAAGTATGTTTTATCTTTTATATTTTTAATACTAACATACCAATAATAACATTTTAAATAAAAAGATAAAAAAATATTTATTCACCAAAAATAAATTTTTCTCAAAAATTAAAATCCTTTCAGTACAAAAAAGTTTAATATTACAAAAATAATTATAACAAAATAAAGGTAAAATAACAATCTAAATAAAAAATATTAAAATAAATAAATTTAAATTTATAGAATAAAAAATTAAAATAAATCTAAATAAATAAATTTATATTAAAGTTAATATTAAATTTCTAAATTTCGTTTTATTCATCTAATATGTGTAAGTGTTTATATTTAAAAAACTAATTACAACTTAAAAATAACAACAAAAAAATTGTACCAAACTGTATACATATATATTTTATATTTTAAAATTTTAAAAAATTAACAAATTCATAAAATTTGAAAAAAAATTATAAATTATTTTTTATTGAAAAAATAGTTACAATTTAAAAATTAATAATTAATTAATTATTTTAATTTTATAAAGATCAAACAACGTAAAATATTTTTTTAACTGTGTTTATTTTTTATATTTTTAATATTAACATATCAATAATAATATTTTAAATAAAAAGATAGAAAAATATTTATTTTCAACAAAAACAATTTTTTTAACAAATTAAAATCTTTTAAGTACAAAAAAAATATTATAAAAATTTTTGTAACAAAATAAAGTTAAAATAACAATTTAAATACAAAATACTAAAATAAATAAATTTGAATATATAGAATGAAATCTTGAAACAAATCCAAATAAATAAATTTACATTGAAGTTAATATTAAAATTCCTAAATTTCGTTTTATTTATCTATTATACGTAAGTGTTGATATTTAAAAAATAATAATTGATTATCTGTCGTCGACTCCTCTTAGCAAATTCATGAATCGAGACACAAGAGTCCTCTTAACTGAAGTATGTATTTTTTTATTTTTTTAATTTTAATTTATGTGGAAATAATTTAAAATTAAAAAATAACAACTTAAACAAATAATAATAATTTATAATTTAAAAGAGTAATCGGTAAATAACTTAAAATTTAAAAAATAATAAACTAAACAAATAACTTAAAATTTAAAAAATAACCACCTAAGCAAAATAACTTAAAATTAAAAAAATAACAACCTAAACAAAACAACTTAAACTTTAAAAAGTAACAATCTCTTTTAAATTTAATTTTTTATTATTTTATTTTAAAAGAACTGTTTGTTTCTATTTTTAAATTTAAGCTCTTATTATTTTGTTTTCGAACTTGTTTCTTACTACTACTTACTTCTTATTGTTTTGTTATTATTTTTAAATTGTTGATTTTATTATTAAACAACCGTTCTAATTTTAAAATAATTTATAAATAATTTATAAATAACTTTGTTTAAATTAGTTCAATAATATTAAGATTTAAATATTTAACTACCTTGCTAATAAACTCGAAAACTAAATCCTTATTGATATCTAACAACCTAACCGAATAATTTATATATTAATTTTTTTAAATTAGTTTAATAATATTAAGATTTAAATATCTAACTATCTTGTTAATAAATTCAAAAACTAAATCCTTATTATTATCTAACAATCTAACCAAATAATCTATTAATTTATAAATAAAATTACAAAATTTCTAATAAAGACATTTAAGCAAATAATCTCGAAATTCAACATATGAGTGACACGTTAGCAAAAAGTCTCCCCATTTGTATTCGATCTGGAGAAAAGATTGCTTCAAATTTAAAAAGTAACAACTTAAGCAAATAATAAATTATAATTTATAAATAATATTTTAAAAATTTTTAGTGATGATACCTAAACAAATTATTAGTTCAACAATATTAAAAACTAAATACCCAACAATCTAAGAAAGCGTATTTAAAAATTTAAAAGGTAACAACGTAAGCAAATAATAAGTTATAATTTATAAATAAAATTTTAAAATTTTCAGTGACTACACTTAAGCAAATAAATTTTCAAACTCAATGTATGAGCACCACGTCAGCATAAGAACTTCCTATTTATATTACTATAAAGATAAAAAAAAAAATTTTAAACAGTATAAATAACCTCACATCTTAATAAGACTGATAATTCTATTTACTTTATTATAATCCTTTGTAATTAGCATAATAGTTTATAAATTATATAAATTTTTAAAAATTATTCTCAAATCCAATTACTTACTTAAAAATTAAAAAAGAACTAAAAGAAAAATAACAACTCAAGAAAAGATAATGTTTCTACCGAAACAAACATATGCTTGGCATTATTCTATTAGATAGACTCTAAATGGAATTCCAAAATATGTGCATCCAAATTCTCAAGTTTTATTTTCAATCTTGATCTTCTTGCAAGTTGAGATATCTCCTTCCACCTTCGAATCTTCCGACTCCGAGGATAGTCGCTTAGTTAGTGTAATAACATTTTCCAACACTTCAGATTCACCATTGGCCGTAACTTCATTGGAGAATTCAAGTAACAAATTTTGTACTTTTACCACGTTAAATTAAAGACTTCTTTTTAACTTTTGATTTTATCTCACTAATATTTTTTGAATAAAATTAAGATCTAATTTTGAGAGAACAAACAAACAAAAAATTTATTTTTTGAACAAATACCTTAGTCCCTTCTACTTTCTCCCCTTTAATGATTGAGGATGCCTTTGAAATTGGAAGCAAACTACCGGTATAGTCAACATCCTAAAATTATAATTAATTATTAATTATTATTTATAAATTAGATACTACTAATGACCAAGAAAGTAAAAAATAAACTAATTTTTAATAGAAAGTACACTTATAATTATACTCACAATTTGAATAGGGTGAGCATTTTTGAATTTATTTATGAGATTCACATTATCAGTCATCTTCTTAACTTTATAAGAAGGTGAAAAATGTGGATTATCAGATATTTGAACTTCAACGATAAAGATAAAGGTCTTATCAATTAGGTTGAGAAAAAAGTGTAGGTGTATCCGATAGATCTCCTTTCTGCAGGGTATTATATAATATATTAATAATAAATAATATAAAAATTACCATTAAAAATATCTTCACTAGTATTTTTAAAAATAAATATTGGTTAGAACTTACTAATAGGAGTGGATCAAGTATCTCTACACAGCTCTTTCCCAGAACTTGTTTTGCCTCATTGTCAAAGACTACAAAACATGCAAAATAAAATAAAATAGAATTGATGAACAAAAATCAAAGAACGATTAGGTGGGAATAAACAAATAAATTTAAAATATAAATAATATAAATTTAAAATAAAATAGAAAAATATTAGTAGAAAACTCACGTCATCGAGCCAAACCATCTCAATTGAGTATGGTAATGGAGAATTTACGTAACTTGGTAGTGTTCATAACCGTATCATTCGTATACGTACACACAATTTGTCGATGGTAGGATTGATGTCTGCAATTTTGTGAATACCAGTCATTGGAATCAGTAGATAGATTTTGAATATATGTAAAGAAAGGGATTGATGTACTTTAAATTGTGGTGCTTTATATTTCTCATAACTTATACTTTTATAGTTGACTCATAACTAAAATTTTTTAAATTTGATTGACTTTAATTTAAATTTAAATTAAAGTCAATCAAATTTAAAATTTAAAAAATAACAACCTAAGTAAAATAACCTAAACAAATAAAATAATTTAAAATTTAAAAAATAACAACCTAAGTAAAACAATCCAAACAAATAATTTAAAAGTTGAAAATAACAACCTAAGCAAATAATAATTTATAATTTATAATTTATAAATATAAATCTAAAAATTTCTAGTGATGACACCTAAACAAATAAATTCTGAGAATCAACGTATGAGCGCCACGTCAGCATATGAGCTCCCCATTTGTATTACTATAAAGATTTTTTAATTTTTCAAGTGAACGCAAAAGCTAAACACAAAAGTTACAATTTGTTAGAGTTTAGAGGGAAAAAATGCGCCAAACAAAAATTACAGCATTTAAAAAAATTGAACGTATTTTTTGTATTTCTAACATGTTTACCAAACACACTCTTAATAATTGTAGTGTTTAGGCTTAGTTTGGTAAAGTTTTTACTTTTTAAAAATAGTTTTTAAAAGCTAACTTTTAAAAGATGGCTTTTTAAAAATTGTAGCATTTATGTTTGGTAAATCAAATTAAAAATTGCTTTTAATAAACACAAGCAACAATAATTGCATTTGGTAAAATAGCTTTTTAAATTTAAAAATATTATAATAGACATAAATACAAATATTAAATTTAAAAATTAGTTAACATATGAGGTTATATTAGATTTTTAAATTTTGAAAAGCACAAGTCCAACTTTAAAAAGCTCTATCTTAAGTGCTTTTAAAAGTATTTCAATTTGTTAACCAAAAAAAAAAAGTATTTCAATTTTTTAAAAGGCACAAGCACATGATTTTTTTTATTTACCAAATACAAAATTGAAAAGTTTGAGCTTTTAAAAAATATAAACACCGCTTCAAAAAGTTTTATCAAACCAAGCCTTAGAATGAAAATGAGAGTGATAGTGCTAACTTATTACTCCATTTAGCGACTTATTGTCGAAAAAGGACCTTAACGAGAGTGAGTTTAAGTTTGCAAGTTAGAGCATTTTGTTTAATTTGTTATTATTCGATTACTTTATAAAATAAGAATATATTTATTTTTATTGAAGTTGATTTTTTTAAGATATTTTGTTTATGAATTTTTTTTAACTTCATAATTGTTAATTTATGAAGATTTTTTTTTACTTCATAATATGTGTATGTAAAGAAATAATTGTAATTAAAAATTAAATATATCCTGAAAATAAATTGAGAAAAAAAAGATATACATAAATACTAGAATGATAATAATAATGATAATAACGAGTAATTACTATATTTATTTTATTTATTTGAAAAATTCGCAAGCTGTAATAAAAATAAAATGTAAATCAATCTATTTACAATAAGAACAAAATATTAAAAAAATGAATTTGAAAAGCAAAATTTTAAATCGAAAAGAAAAACTAAATTTTGATGGATCCGCAAATTATTTTAACTTTTAAGTAACGGTTAGTTTTTATTCATATATTTATTATCTTTTCTTTTTTTTTCAAATAAGTTTTTCTTATTTTATATTTTTACATTTCAAAATTACCTAAAATCAAAATATTTATTATAAATAGTCAAATTACCGTAATTAAATAAAACAT
This sequence comes from Arachis stenosperma, assembly GCF_014773155.1. NCBI lineage: Eukaryota > Viridiplantae > Streptophyta > Magnoliopsida > Fabales > Fabaceae > Arachis > Arachis stenosperma. Next base: position 140,403,629 of record NC_080380.1, on the reverse strand, counting down.
AAAACAAAAAATTGACGCTGTTGAATGGCTAGTGTACTAACTGTAGTGGGCTAGTGGCAGTAAAATATACATATAAATAGTGATGGGCAACCCTATTCCAAATCACATAAGAAAGCAATCGAGCATGGAGAAGAACAAGGGCATGAGCGACGTCCTCCCTCTTGACGTCATTCGGCGAATCTTTCTGAGGCTTCCCGCCAAAGAGCTGTTTCGTCTCAGATGCGTCTCCAAACTTTGGCACTCTCTCATATCCGATCGAGATTTTGCAGAATCTCATCTTAACCATTCCTCTGTAGCACCCTCCCATTCATGCCTCTTCGTAAACTTCCTATCTGTGGGTTACTTTGTTGACGTAGACACACTAGCATTCAAAGAGCTATCTCTCCCTTTCAGCAGGAAGAAGCGATCTTTAGATTTTAGAGTCCTGGGATCCTGCAGAGGGTTTGTTCTCTTAAACCGATTTCCACATTTTCTTATAGTATGGAACCCTCTCACCGGATCCAGCAAAAGAATATCTTACTCTCATATCGTTTCTCGTAGTAAGATCCCGGGCCTTAATTTTCACGATCATGCACTTCTCTTTGGATTTGGTTATGATGCGTCACAGGATGACTATTTGGTAGTTTTAGCTTGGGACAATGGGAAGCACTCCCAACTCCACGTAGATTGCTTTTCGTTGAGAACCAATTCATGGATTAATTTCGATGCAGCACTCCCCAAACCCTTTGGTCACAAAATGTGGGAATCTCGTGGGTTATTCTTACATGGCGCTATTCATTGGTTGAGTTGCTATGGTGCTTACATGAATGCTATTCTTATCTTTGATTTGAAGGAATGGAGTTTCTCAACGACATCTATACCGGTAAAGCATTATAACTGGTACTCCGATCTCACCCTATTAGGAGGGTGCCTAGCCTTGTTTTCGTATGATCACGTAGGTAAAACTTACATATGGGTTATGAAAGAATATAAAGTGACGTCATCTTGGATTTTAATGTATGCCATTCCTTGTTTTAAGATAGTGCCTCTGTCCTTATCCAATGGTAGTGACATTATTGCACTACTATCTACTACCAAGTTAAAGTTCGCCAAATATAACGTCAGTGGAGAGCTTCTCCAAGAAATTGATTATCCTCCTCTTTGCTATAGGCCAAATCGAAACTTCCTAACTTTCTTTGTATATACAGAGAGTCTCTTGCCATTCCCTGCTGATACCAAAGATAAGGATAAGAAGAAGAAAACCGGTATGTAAACTATTCTTCTATGCTTTTTATTGCTCTGTAATTAAGAAAAAAAGTTTATTTCATGCATAAAGTTGCATTCAGATATGAGATTTGACTATTGATTATATGAAATTAGAATTTATCAATGTTTAGGGAATCATTAATCACGCATTTACTAGCTGACCTTTTTTGCAGGCCATCGAGTTCGCCGATAAAGTTAGGGTTCACAAGTTGAGCATGAAGAAATTTCAATTTCATTTTGCTTTGGAAGTATGATTTTCTTTCCAAATTCTCCATTATAAGCTATCCTGTGGACACTGATAACAAAAAGTACTACTTAAATTGGTAGCTCCTTTCAGTTTTTTTTTTTTTCCATGAACAAAGTCCTATTACTATTGATCACTGTATCTGAGGCCATTTTGAAGAACTACTTTTAATTTTATATCATGAAAAACAGTCCTATTTTTTATGACAAGGATCTAAGTTAGTTATTTGCTGTAAGGTGCAAGGTGCATTGGCCTTTCCGAATTAAATAGCAGACTTAGCATCAAGTCAATTTTGTTGAGATCTTTGGTTGAACCTAACCTTTTTAAAATTAAATTCCTGAAAAAAAAACTAAAACTTCTTTTTTCCTCTTCTAGGGTGTAGCGGGGACATGTTTTGGATTTGGCATTCTCTAAATTTTGAATTTTACTTTAGAGGATAAAGTATGATCTTTTATTCTTGAATAGTTTCTCTTTCATATTTACTCTTGGTGTCACCTATGAAATAAATGGTGAGAGATCACACTTTTTCCTCTAAAATGAGAATTCAAAATTTAGAGAATCCAAATTTCATGTCTTTTTATTATATATCCTTGTGTATGACCTTTTAGTTAGGGGAATTTTACATTGATGCTTTTCTTCAATTTTCTTGTTGGCCACTTAAGATATATGAATCAATATCATGACAAAAGGGCTGCATGTTCATTTGTAAGAGTCAAGCATTTTATTTCTGCATTGAAGAACCATAGTTGCTCATCCAAGTATTTTCTGCACAAAATGAGCAGATGTCGAAGAAATTAAAAGGCACTGCATCATTTGAAATGCATATATCTCAAATGGAGCACTTTAATAAAGGGTTTATTTTTTAAGAGTTTGTATCATGCTATTGTACTTCAGGCTAGAACTGGAATTGCATGTGTATGTTAATCTTGGTAATATTTAGAAGAAATTTATGTGGACCAATTTGAATTTTCGCGGTCAATCATTTTTATACTTTCTAAAAAGTAGTGCAAGTCTTAGTAAATTGTAACAAGTCTTAGTAAATTGTAATTGTTCATGCACCGTATATCTGTTATAGACGACAAAAAGATTACTATTAAATCATCTTAATAATAAAATATATGAATAAATGATCATTTGTATTCATAAAAAATGAAAATACTAACATATGTATCCACACTAAATTCAAATTAAATTTGTATTCATGCAAGATGTTCTCATTGTAACAAAAATATCCTACATGACATTCCAATTCTCCAAAGATAAAATACTTTTGTCAGACAGAAGATATCTTACGTGGGTACAAGTTTAGTTCTGATTTAGTGTGGATACATGTGTCAGTGTTTTTATCTTTTACGAGTACATATAATCATTTATTCTAAAACATATTTTATAAATTTTTTAATAATTATCAAATAATTTTTTTAAAAATTATTTATTAATTAATTTTTGTATATTATTTTATTCTAAAATCTATAATCTATTTTATAAATTATAATTTTATTATTCTTCATTTATATCATCTTCATAATTATATCATTAACCATGGGAAAACATTCTGACCCTAACATGTTCGGTAGAAAAACATTCTTCTTTCAGTGAAGACACACGAAGAAGTCCCTGTCTCTTGAGCTTTTATATTCCATTTGGAAGGTAATAAGTTTGAATACTAAAATATCTCAAACATATGAAAAGGTACATGTTGATTCAATAGAATCTTCAATAAGTATATTCACTGCACCTTAAATGGATGAATGGATTTAGAATATGGGGTATTATTAAGTGGAATGGCTACATATGAAAATCTTGAACTGAACTCTTTATGTTAATGAGTGAATCATCTAATATAGGTCGTTCTTAGAAGAACATTAAAGAATGGAAGCATGATTCATCACATTGGTTTGAAAATGAGCGTCAATCAATCAAGGAGTCGGTTCTGAAAATAGGATAATACATGATACTTAAAGTAAGATATAAAGAGCAGTAACATAAAAATTAGTGTTATTGCGTTTTGTTTAGTGATAAATTAGAATAAATTATAAAAATTTAATTTTTTTTATTTTTTTATTTAAAAAATTTAAAAAAAATATAATAATAAAAAAATATAATAATAAAAATTAATAAAAATATAAAAATAAAAATAAAAAATTAATTATATTATGTCTATATCTCTAAATACAATATCTCTATTTATATCTTATCTATCAAATACAATTTTATATTTTTGTGTTTTAGTTTTAGTATCTGATAAACCTATAAATAAACGCAACCAAGAGTCTTAAATGCACAATCTACAAGATTTAATCATGCCAAGGAATCAATGTCTATGTGTGTGCAAATCTCCATATTTGTATCAGCATTACTCTACAATATGCAAATATCACGAAAAAAAGTCATGGATCCTACAACTTTTGAGGCCTCCATCAGTCCTTATTTGCGCTATATCAAGTTAAGATCCACTAACCTATTAATATATTCTTCAACAACATCTATCTCCAGCACATTTGAAAACATAATATATTAATTAAATGTAATGAACATACATTAAAAGTGGCATAATATTAATAATAAATTTTAGTTATAAATATTCAAATTCTATAACTTATACATGTTAAGAATTTTATTATTATTCTATTTGATCTACTTAAACATGTTGTATAAGATTCTTACTATTATTCATTTCTTAATCTTTTATACTAATGGTAAAAAATTTCTCCAAGTAAATACAACTTCGACACATCTTATTAGATACATTCATATATATCATGATTATAAAGTTAATTCATAATTTTATATTGAATTTTGGTATTTTTTATTCTCGTTCATTATTTTTCTTTAATTGTTTGTAAATCAAAGAACAATAAATGAAAAAATCAAGTATGACAACTAAAATAAATATAAAAATAAAAATAATAAATAAAGATGTAACTTTGTATAACTCTAATATAAATTTATGTCTTTTTTAAAAATAAATAAATTAAATTCTTATAATAATAAACTAAATTTTAATTTGTATTATATTTTAGTTGAATAATTATATGAAATTATATAAATATTGTAAAATATATATTATTAATATAAAATCATTTAAATTTAATATTATTTTATATATTATTTAATTAATCTCTAAATAATATAATATTTATTAAAATATATTATATAATATTAATAATACACGCATCACATAAATCTGAATCTAGTATAGTCTAAAATAGGATACGCTCTGGGTTGCTCTATTGTACAGATTTGAGTTTCATACAGATGTACAAAAATTCATGGTTGTTTAACACATATGCTATCTCGTCTATGCACTGTCTCAGTTTATCTCCATTTAACCGTTAGGAGTCGGAGTGAATGCAGATTAGATCAGATAAATTAGATATGGCTAAAATTTCGATTCGATCTGCACTAAAATCATCAGATCCAATATCTACGATTTTTAAGCTTGGATCCGATTCGATCCGCAAAAGTGCGGATAAGATCGAATCTCGGATATATTCGCAAAACATAAAAATATTTTAAAAACTTATTTTTATTAAAAAATATCAATAAAATTATTTTTCCACTCTTTTAAGCATGTTTACTCTTAAAAATATTATTAAACATATTTTTCTTAAATAATAAAAATAAAATAATACAATGTATATGATAATTATTAGTTAAAATAAAACATAAAAAGAATATTTACTTATTTATTTATTTATTTTTGCGGATTCGCAGATATGCGGATATGACCCAATCCGATAGCTTTGCGGATCAGATCGATATCTGTAATTTTCAGATTGGATTCGAAAAAACACGACAGATATGTGAATTGGATCCGATCCATGAGCACCTCTAGTTAGGAGTCTCGTCTGAGCCAACTGCCAAGTCACAGCTAGAAAATTGAACGGGATTCTGTTCTGATTGGGTATGTATCGGGCTAAAACCCGTGTTGGGCCGAACGGGTTGTTCGGTGCTAATAGCGAATTGGTTGTTTGTCTGTTGTTGGGCTCCACAGATAATTGTCGACAAAAATAATCAAGGTATTCTGCGAGAGGTGACTTGCCAGCGGTGGGAACGGGCATGGGTTGGGGATAAATTTCGGGTCGGGTCATCTTCAAGAAGAATTTGATGGAATACCCTCACTATTAGAATGTCACGCTTCCGGCTGCACCACTCTAATAGTAAGAAATATTATGACTACTTCATATACTTAATAATAAAAATAAGAGCTTTTGACTCGAAAACGTATCGCTGATTTTTTTTGAAAACCGGATAAAAACTACTTTACCTTGAAAACAAACAAACATATTTTTATATACATGACTTCTTACATAAGTAGCTAATAAATATAATATACATATAAAACATACAACTCATATCCCTCTTACAACATTCTAATAATAAAGGTGAGGGATAAATCTATAACATGTGTAACAAACAGAAACAACATATCTAAGTACTTAACTAAAATTCTACAAGCTTCTTCATCTGTCTTGAAAAGATAAAACTGTAGGGGTGAGAACATCGTCCTCGAAAGAGTTCTCAATAGAGGGTTTAAGAATTGTTATGAGAGGATATTTAAAAGAAAACTCTTTTTTCGATTGCAGAGATTATTGCTCGTCTTATGAATCTTTTTAAAATCCAACTATTAATCATCCAAAACCTTTTTAAATAAACCATATTTAATTCTTTAGAAATCCAAAACCCTTTTTATCTTATAAGAAAAATATCAATCAGTTTTCTAGACTGTATGAATGACCAACCTGTTCCAAGCATAGGTTCATTAAATCTATACTGAACCAGCTTGATTTTTCAGACTTTACTAATACCTCAATCAGAAACCAATCACAGTGTTCAACTCGGGCGACTCAAACAATTCAACAACCAAATCATCTTCTCATCATCATCAATATCCAATCTCAAAGGTATCACAACAGAAACAAACACAGGCAAAACAAACAAGGAAGGCACATGTATAGATAGCAGTTACAGCAAGTAGCTCAGATAGCAGTTAATAACAGTTAAGCAATTAGGCAAACCCAAACAAATTTAAAGTCAAGCAAAGCATACAAGTGCATATGATGCATGCCTGTCCTATGGCTGATGATATCATCTGTCGGTTATATAGCCAACCCAACATGTCCTGGTAGCTAACCATGGACTAAAACACTCATTGCGGAGCAAGTGGGTTTGAGCTAGAATCCCCTTACTACTACCCGCTTAACCCAGAGCCAGTGGAATAACCACTACTGTGGCTACTACCCATGCGGGTGTTTAAAAGTTCAACCTGGAGCAAGTGGAACGAACCACAACCCTTGCTACTGCCCAGGCGTCACAATCACTGACTTGGAGCAAGCAGAATGAACCACAATAATCCTTTCTACTGCCCAAGTATCTCTTTTTTTTTTTTTGGACTTGTACTGCCCAAGTATCTCAATCAAATTCAATTTCCTTTTCACATTCATTCTCGTTATCATTCAATTATTCAAAATCATACTCAAAAATCAATCTTCATTCTCACACTCATTCTCATTATACTTGTTATTATTACTTTCTTTAATAATTCAGATTCAAAACATAATTCATTTCTTTTTAAATAAATCAAGCTTCAAATGTAATCATTTTCTTAATAACTCAAAAATCAAATCATTTAACCATTAAATCCAAATTTTTTTAAATAACCATCCAAACAAAATCTCTAATTTTTATAAAATTTCGACAACAGCTCTTCTAAAATTCGGACTATACCACCCTTATGGGTCCTATAAAAACCACACTTTCTAACGTGTTTCCAACTAGCTTCAAATATCAAATCCTTTCCAAAATCAAACCAAATTGCAGTTTTGAATCTTTTTTTTTAAATCAAATATTTCCAAAATTAAACTAAATTCCAACATTAAACCCTTTCCAGTAATTTAAGAAAAATCAATTCAATAATGACCAATTTAACAAACTAAAACAGCAAATCAGAACAACCAGTTTTCTCAATAATTCAATAAATCAATCAAATAAATATTCACAGCCATTCAAACAGTTCAATTCAATTCATAAGACTCACAAAGTAAAATGAATTTAAGAAAACGCCCATACTACGAATAATCGAAACCCATAAACCAAATGCATCAAGAAACTCCTTTTCTCTCTGCCCGTAATCAGCGGCAGTCGCAACCTCATTCAAACTGCTTATGCAGCAACTACAGTAACTCTAATCACAACATATAATAACCAAAACTCAATCTTATAACAATTAACATCGCAAAATTTCAGTATAAATTAACAGAATAGTGACTAAAAGAAATTTTCAAAACAAAAATGCTTACCACAACTAAGAAGAAACAGATGAGTCAGGTAGCGCCAGATCCCATGGAGGTTCCGCAATTATATAGGCATTACTTAAGTTGGCTAATTATTTTTATTAATGTTATCTCAGTAAATATTATTTATATTGTGTAATCAAAATAGCACCAACGTTTTTATTATTCATGCTTAATTTAGTGCTCAAAAGGTTTTAATAAGAAAACTGAATTTCGTTTAAAATTAACAGAACACAATAATTCTACATATAGTGAGATCAAATTTACCTATAGAATTTATGCAAACATATAATGGAGGCAAACATATATTTTAAACAAGTTACAATTACGATGCATACAAAATTCTAATTAAAAATTTTTTTAAGACTTATTCTCTTACAACATCATTAAATATGTTATATATCATAATAATTAAACATAATATGTTATAACTATAGTTATCATAATTGAATCAGTAATCGAACCAATCAAGTTATTGAATTATTGGATCATTAGTTCAACTGATTAATCCGATCGCACATAAATATATTACGCTATAATCAACAATATATTATATCAACAACATAAAACAAAAAACTGAACAATCTAACAGAAATAAATATAGATAATCAACATAGATAATCACATCATTAATCAATTAATTCTAAATACTAAATTATTAAAAATTTAAAATACTGGAATATTCATTATGAAATGAATGACTAATCTTGATGACAATGCGAATGCTTGAATTAGTTTTGCTGTTAGCTCCACTTCTATCAACAATTTATGGAGATTCATAGACCGATCATGGTTGTTTTGACGTACCTATAATTATAAAGTAAGAGATGTTCACTATAATAAATGATGAATTTTTAAAAGGGGTAAACTTTTATGGGGTTCTTTTCATTTTATAACTTCTATTCCAATGGAAGGGGAAAAAGATTCATTATTAATAAATTGTCACCTTTTTTATAATTGAACTTAATATTTCAATATGCAGGGGAAGACTAGTAGAGTTTTTTTTTTAATTTTTTTTTCATTCACAATAATTGAATAACTTAACAAAAAATAGATATCTTATGGCTGATGTACCGCCGCCGGCAGAAAAGAGGGAGACGGAGAAGAAGCATGGCGTTGACGACAACGACAAGGATGACTGGACGACTGGACCGACAAAAGGAGGACGATGACAGACACACAGCAGCACAGGACAGGAGGAGACGAACAGCAGCAGTAGCAGGAGGCGACAGACACATAGGACAAGACATGATAGTGGCACAGGACGACGACTCTGAGTAGCAGTAGCCGACGACGTCACACTGTTCGATGGAAGTGGCGCTGGATGAACGAGTATCTCTCAGGTCTCTCTCATCAGTTTGGGGAAAGGGAATGGGTTTGGGGAAGGGAATGGCTTCGAGCTAGGGTTTCTTTGCTTTAAGTTCAGTTTTTTTTAATATAATCGAAACGATGCATGTCACTAAAGTAAAAACAAAAAAAATAGAGTTTGAACCGGTCCGGGTTTGGTTTTTTCAAACCCGCCAGTTTGCCGATTTTCGTCAAACTTGACCGGGTTAAATCAGGACTTGCCGATTCACTTTCTTGTCTTGTCAGTTAGCTCATTCAGACCAATTTTGTTACCGATTCACCAGGTTTTTGGTCTGTCCAGACGGGTCGATCCGATTCTGATAACACTAGTCATAACCAATGTTCTTAAAACTGGTTCGAACCGGTCAGTCGAACTGGTCGAACCGAAAACTGTTGGCAAACATAGTTCGGACAGAAGGCAAAATTGTCAAATTCAAAAATCAGAGTTGGACCATCGAACCGGCCAAAAATCAGTCGATTGAACCGAAGCGTGATCTGGCCGGTTTTTGAAATTTTGCCAAAAATGCTGCGTTTTGCCTTTGCATGCTGAAAGGAACCCTAGTCAATTAGTCACCCAAACTCCCACAGACCCACTCTCGAGCCTCCAGCCCTCCACTCTCACCTCTTGCTCTCAGTTCTCACGTCTCCAGTCTCCACCTTGAGCTTCCGGCGCAACCTTTATCCAGCCACCGTCATCGTCAACTTCCGTGGAGCTAACGTCAGCCAATTTTCATCGCGAAGTCAGCCGTCGAAATCGCAGACACCACCAGTGTCACTTGCCGTCGCGCAGTGTCTTTCCGCTAGCACCAGCTCTGTTCGACCCTTACATCCCTTCAGCCACTGTCTTGCCTCTTGCCAGCCACTGCCTCTATCGCCGCCAGCTCTACATTTTTTTCTGTCTTACACTAATCCTAGGTATAAATTTTGTTTTTTGTAATAATAATTATTAAAGCATTGATTAATTGTTGGTTCTAAACCTTGTTGTTGATTGCTTGAAGCATGAATAATTGTTGAAGCATTGATTAATTGTTGGTTCTAGCTGTTGATTGCTTAAAGCATGATTAATTGTTAAAACTGATTGCTTGAAGCATGATTAAATGATTAATTTTTTGGTGCTGATCACTTAAGCATTATTAAATGATTAATTGTTGAAGCTGATTGCTTGAAGCATGATTAATTATTATAGTTTATTGTTGAGGCAATGATAATTAATTAGTTGTTGGGTGTTAAACCTTATTGTTGAGACATTTATTAGTTGATTAGTTGTTGGATTGTATTGTTATTGGAGCATGATAGACTAAGTGATATTGTGCATATTATATATAATTTGTGTCTTAAATTTAGGTAATATATATTTCATCCTTTCGTTTCATATCATTAAATTTCGTGTAGTTAATATCCTACGCTTATCATATATTGTATTTAATAGGATGGAAAGACAAAAAAAAACAAAAACCTTGTTTTTTCTCATGACCTTGTTCTGATCTCACTTTTCCTTTTTTGTCTCATGACTATGATGTCTATTATTTTTCGAGAAAGTTTAGGGGCCAGCAACTTTAGTATTTTGTAACCAGCACTTAACTATCAAAAGAAAAGTAAGTGATCTTCCACCATTGAATGTAATCTCACACCATTAAAAACATTATTGATGACCAATTGATGGTTACAAAACACGAAAGTTACTGACCCCTAGCACTCCTCTTATTTTTCCGCTCCCATGTTTTCCATTATCCACCATCACAACCAACCTTGATCATAAACTGAATTGCGATCTGGCCCAGTTTTTCGATCTCCAACCTATGCTAGTTCGACGCTACCATTGGTCGAAATGATTCACTATCAACATTAATATTCATTTTTTGTACTAACAAAGTAACAATATATACGAGTATTAGACGTCTTTATCCTAATAAGAAAATACAAGCTAAGTCCCACATCCTAATTAATCATAAAATTTGCTCTAATAAGCATCATCATTGTCTTCATCATCAATAGCAGGCAACGGAAACCTGAGAATGGCAGCAATACCTGTGAGTTGCTGCAACTGCTCTGCCATAACATGCATAGAAGAGTAAACCAAAGCGTCCCCACCACTCTCCCTAACCGCCTTCACCAAACAACCATGCCTTTTTCTTATGGCAACCTCATCGCTCCGGTACAGCTCATCACTGATCAAAAGCGTTTCAATGGCTCCCATCTCTTGAGCACTCTCCACACTCTTAGGTCCGTAGCAAGCGCGATCCGAGTCACTCGAAACCATGTCCCAAACCTTCTTCAGTGCCCTAATCTGCAACCCTACCTTGCTGTCTTTCATAAGGTTCATCACCGTGCCTTCTCCCAAAAGATCCTTCAAATCGCCGTTGCAACCACCACCTGCAGCCACCACGATCCTTCCTATATTCTCTTCTATGCTTCTCATCTTCATCCTCTTTGCCTCCGATATCATAAACCTTCGAAACTCGTCCTTTTTCGAATCCTGGCTTGCGATCACAGTGTTCTTAACCTTGTTCAGATCCACGTGCTTTATGAACGCTGTGAAAACCTCGCGGAAGAACACATTCTTTGAGTTTGAAGAAGAAGGAGATGAAGATGAAGACTTTCTTCCTCCACTCCTCGAAGAAGACGTTTCAACCTTCGAAACCATAGCAGTTATGCCTTTTCCGATCAGATAAATCTCAGCATGGTCTTGTTGAAAGAGAATTACTGCGAGTTCCGCATCGGGGCAAGCTTCGTGGTTCTCTCGTTCCTGGAGAGCCTCGACGACGTCGTCCTTCCAAAGCTTCTTGTGGAGCTCGAAGGGCTTGTTGCGCTCCAAGGTGAGGGTGTGGAAGGATCCGACGGCGATGTAATTGTTCGGCTCGAGGTTGCGGCCGTGAATGCGAAGGGTGGAAGAGTCTTTGTGGAAGTCGCGGCAGGTGACCTTGAGGTGGATGGAGAGCTTGACCCGGGAGGCGGTGGTGGTTTTGGCGTCGTTGAGTTGGTGGTGGACCTTCCGGGAGGTATCAGCCGTGACGTAATCGCCGGGATTGATGATATTGTAGAGGATCCATATGTCGTCAGGTTCTTCAGGGATTATGGTCATTGTTCCCATGTGGTTCACTGTGAAATCTTTTTTCTTGAGTTTCATTCTTCCTCTTTTTTCCTTTGTTTCTTTTTGCAAAGATCACAATTTGTGGTAACTATTGGAACTTTTTTTTTGGGGTTTTCGGGATTCTCGGCAAGGATTCAGATGGGGAGATTTGTTTTGTGTGGTATTGAAATAATGTGTGCCTTCTGATGTGTGTGTTTATTATATATAGGGTGACTTGCTTTAGAATAGGATTAGTTGTTTCGCCGGGAAAAATGAATATTCTTTATTTTGGGTGAAGCTAAGGTAGATATTGCATTTGAACTTTGTCTAGTTCGTTTATGTCCATTTCAACATCACCTCGTAAATCTAATCATTCTAATTCGAATTATTTAAAAATAGGTTTTGAATGATAGGTAATATTAATATTTTGGTGCAATTGGTTTATATAGATACTTTACCCTTAATTTTATGTGATATTATTATTAATTTTTTTAATATAGTTGTTCACATACTAAATAATGTAGCCTTGTTATTTATATATGCAGCAAACATTTAATTTTAAAACCTTTAAACTTGGATTCATCAAATATAGGCGAAAAGAGATGAAAATTTAACAATACTTATTGAAATGACTACCTATGAATATTAATTGTTATTTATGAAAAATATTAATGTATATTTTTATAGCATGATTTTTTTCTATTTTACTTTGCAAAATTATATATACCATAGTCTAAAGATATTATAGGATATAGAATGATAAAAAAACAACTACTCACTATTAACCGTTAGATGTGCTATTGAAACCATTATAAAAACAATAAAAGAATATTATATCATAAAAAATTTATGAGAGGAGATATTAAGATAAACCTTAAGCAATAAAAGAGTATTATATCATAAAAAATTATTTAAAAAAAAGTAGTAAATGGAAGATGTCAAAAGTCTTATAATAAGCAATAAAAGAATGTGACATACTTCCTTCTTAGGTACTCGTGATTTGAGCACGAAGAATTCTTCATAAAACATTATACGAAGAAGAGTATATGATCAATTTTTATGTACCAATTATGTGCAATGAAGACTTTGGTTTTCTCTAGAGATCAAATAATTAAATCTATTTTAAATTTGTGTTATCATGATCTTCTAGCAGGTGCTCATTCAAGAGTTTCTTGATTGCCTTGAGTGAGTTTGAAAATTTATAATTTGAATGATCACGTGTGTGAGAATCTGCTATACATTGTAATACTTAAACGCCTTCTTGTATGCATTCTTGCTATCCATTCACAGCAGACAATAAAATTTTAGAAATTTGGGTCTCCCATTTGAGTTACGGTATATATTCCGCTATTTCAGCTTCTCATAGTTATGCCTTTCAACATGTTTCTCAGGATTTGTTGCAGGGTCAAACCAGTTTGTAGGTACATTTGTCAAGTCTTGGTATTATCAAGTCTTTCACCGGCCATTTTGTTTTCATTCCCAGAATCTGTGAAATGGTATATTGGATTTGCAAACCATTTAACTGTGAAATGGTATATTTTTAAAAGCTATTTTTATTTAAAAATATCAATAAAATTCATTTTTCTATTCTTTTAAATATAATTACTCTTAAAATAATATTAAACATAATTTTCTTAAATAATAAATTAAAATAATGCAACATATATCATAATTATTAGTTAAAATAAAATATAAAAAGAATATTTACTTATTTATTATTTTATTGTTGTGGATACGCGAGTATTACCAACACAAAATCCTCAATCCAATTCGATTAGTGTGCAGATCCGATTAGTGTGCGGATCCGATCCGATCCGAAAGGCTTTCGAATCGGATCCATATCCGCAATTTTCGGATCGGATTCGGATAAATACCGCGGATATGCGAATCGGATCCGATCCATGAACACCCCTGTCATGCAGGACATAACTCGAACCCAGCCCTTCCTTTGTCATTGCCGATGGTCAACTTGGTCCATAGCTACGGTCATCACTCATCACCATGAAAGAAAATTGGAAATTTCAGAGCAGCTTGCAATCAGCTTTAAATATTGCATCCATGAAATCAGATAGTGTAAAATCAAGGATGTTGAACATCATTTGGAATCCTCAAGTGTCTAGCCTTTGGTACATTCCATGTTTAGAAAGAAAATAAATTATGATGTTATTATGTACAATCATCTTATATTTGTTATGACATAACGAGAGGATTAAGAAAAATACCTTCAATTACCAAGCAACAACTTGTACAAAAAGTAACAATGTTGCCTTTTCTATAGGTCATAGAAACAAAGAACCATGCTATGATACACCCAACAAAAATTACTATATCATGCATTAAAGTAATCCAATGGTGTGATTATTTAAATGATAATAGATGCTACTCTTGCATGGTTCAAATCTACACCATAGATTATCTTAATGCATGATATACCAAGTCCAACCTAGTGACATCTAGACGTTAAAAAAAAAGTTTGTAAAATCAAACAAACATCAGAAACCCAAATAGAAAACTGTTGTTACAGAGCAAGATGCCTGGCATGCATACCTACGAAACAAAAGAGCACAAGAATTGTAAGTTGTGAATGTGAAGCTCAATGCAAAGATTATGGGAGACATTGACCACCCCAACAAATCTCATCAGTTAAACCCTACAAATATTTATTATTGAAAAAGATGCATTCAGGAACAAAGAGGCTCAAGGCTGATCTAATATTATGGACCTACTGAACTTTTCTACTTTAATATTTAATTTGCTATTAGAACATTGCACTTCCAAATCAAAGAACTACCATCAATTTTTTTTCATATATTTCTTGTCATATGTGGACTCATAAACACTCCCTTTGTTCGTTTTTAATTGTCACTTACATGTTTTAGTACATCTGAGCAGATATATTGCTCCCAGGGTCTACTAGAATGCGACAATGACAGATAAAATGGAATGGAGGGAGTAATTAGTGTATCTACATTCGGTTAATTCACATTGCAGAGACTTAACCATGGTACATATTTGTCCATTTGGACATGGTGAGATAGCTGTGATTTATTTTTATTGACATTGACTAACAAATATATTCATCCATAGGTTCATGCATATAAGATCAAACTGAGTTTGTATAAACCCAAAACCGATGTGGTCCCAATTCTAGCCCCTGCTGCTGATGTAACTAAAAGTTTCAGCAGATTTCCTCAGCTACATTATCGAAATTTCAGGTGGGAAAAAAAGAACCATAACAAAAACCAACCAATTGACTAGTAGTTTCCTACTAACATGACTTATGATTCATAACTTCTAAACTCTATATCGGATGCAATTCTATTATCATATTGATTAAGCAAAAATTAGATTTAAAGTGATTAATGACATATCATTCTAAGGTTGATAACATCTCATTTTACTATTCATATACCACAGATATGCAATCAATGATATGTTAACCTTTCAAGTCCATGTTTTATTCCTGGTAGAAAATAATAAGACACTAACCAGGATCATGAAAAGAACCATCTCTCCAATAATTCAACCCTAAAGCTGTTCCATTAGATGATAAACATGGCAAAAAAAGATTTCCACTACAAAAGCATTCAAAGATTATGATAAACTCACCATTGAAATGTTAGGCATTTAGTGTGTTTAAGAATCTTCCTTCAATTCATCAGAATCAGAATCACTTGCATTATAACCTAGCATACATGCACCGGACGAGAAACAGTCACAAAGAATTCCCAACAAAAAGAAAGATGCTATGCTGTCAGCAACAAAGGAGAGTTTTACCTGGATGCTTATCACCAACTTTCCAAACTGAAGATCTAACCCTCGATGCTCTAGTCAACCAAATTTTACCCTACATTCCCAAACCAATGACATCAGAACTTGAAACCAAAATTCAAAAACAGGTAAGCACTTTGATTCGACAGACTCCACAGACGTAGTTCACAATCCACAGAATCCACACACACTACAAACTATTCACATCCGTTTCTTCAATTTCTCATGAAGTATAACAAGTCAAGAGTTGGAGCAAGAAATTTAAAAACACAAAACATTAAGTTTTAACACAAGACTATTTAAGTCATTACACCCAACCATGATAAAGCATTCTATGCTGCTATTATAGATGTGTCCACAACTCCACATGAAGCATCCATTTAAGTGCATCTAATTGTGCATACCTAACTAAATAGGCAGAGTCATTGAAATTATTTGACTCTTATCCCCACTATCTTAAAGTTATATAACATACAAGATTTGATTACCTAATAGTGTATATGCATTATCAGCATCAAAATTAATCTCATTACTAAAATTAAGACCAATAGAGAATACTAATATTTGTCTTCAATTTTTCATAGTCACCAGCTGAAGATTCTAGTGTCAATTAACATGGACATTCTCAAATAGTAAAATACAACAGAACCTCAAACTCTTAACAGGTCAAGAAAGTCCGATGCAATGAAAATTGATTGAAAAGCATTATTAGTTTGTAATAACTAATAACCATGATATAAATAGAAGAAAGAACACACCTTTTGGTCATCTCTGGGAACACCATAACCACTGTAATACATCTGACCTACCAAGACCTGCATGTTTATGTCCCCAGCTTTAGCTTCTTTCAGAGTGTCTCTGAACCACCGTTTCACACAATCTGCAACAACCCCTGAAAGTGGCACACGCCCATTGCTCTCAATTCCACTGCTACTATCCATCTGTGATGATAACCCTTCTTCAAATCACTGCTAAGAGAGACTGAGAGGAAAGGGTTTCGTAAAGAAAAAGGTTGAATTTTTGGGAAACTAATGAAAAAATCAAATAATGGGTATGTTTCAGATTGAGCTAAAACACTAAGAAATACACTAAGAAATACAGTACACAGAACTGCAAACTGGATTGCAAAGTTGTTACCTTTTGGTTTTGGAAGCTGTGTATGATGATGTGATGCTATCTGAAGATCATGATTTGATTTGAATGGAGAATTAAGAAAGGGTTTGTGTGCTTAGCAGATTGGAGAGAGAGAGAGAGAGAGAGAGAGCAGCTACCGTTGAAGACTGGGCGGCGTATTAAGCTGCTGTTTTGTCAAACTACGTTGTTTCCACCTGTACACTACACTTGTTAAACAACTATTATTTTTAAATTTTTTATCATTATCAATTTATGATGACGATTAATATTTGCATAAGGGTTACTAATATATATAATTTTAAAAATATTTATTTAAATATATAAATTATTTTAAAAATATATATATATATTTTACCAAAGATAGGAGATTCGAACCCACAATTTCTTAATTGAGTATTAAGAAATTATGCCATTTGAGCTATTATTCATTGGCATTTTAAAAGTATATATATTAATAAATAAAATTTTTATTTTATTGATATAAAAAATTCCTAACTTTATGAGAATTTTTTAACTGTGTTTAAAAGGGAGGGTGTGTTTGGCAACCACGTTGAAGAGGGTAAAAGTGCGTTGAAATTTTTTGAACGCTACTTTTTTATGTTTGGCAACATTTTTCCTCTAAACGCAGAAGTGATTTTGTAATCTAAAAGCGCGTTTATTGGAAGCAAAAAATTGTTGCTTATGCGTTCATGTTACGATCGTTATTGGTTTTTTGCAAAAAAAATTTTAAATTTGTTTCAACTCATTTCAAATATTTTATTTTTTTTTCAATTTTTAGTAATTCCTTTTATATTTTGATTTTTTTATTAAATTTGTTATTATAATTCTATTATAATATAAATTATTGATCTTATTAAAAATGACAAAATAAATAAAAAATTGATCATACATAATAATGAAATTATAAATAATAAAATTTTACAGTCTAAAATAATACTAAATAAAAGAATACTGAGAGTACTAAAAAAATTATAGAATATTTTTTGTTTGACATTGTAAAATTTATTATTGTAATTTTTATTCACTGTTTATTATTCTAATTTGTTATAATATGTATTATTGTTTCCATTGAAAATGATAAATTAAATAAAAAATTAATTATAAATAATAATAAAAAAACAGTAAAAAGTTAGAACCTAGAACAGTAAACAAAATAAAATGATTGTGAGTATTCATAAAAAATACTAAAATATGTTATTTTTAATTTAACAAATTAAAATAGAGTTTTATAAAAAATACTATATAAAAAATATACTAAAAGAAATATAAAAAAGATTAAATATACAAAAAAAATAACATTATAATTTAATATTATGTTTTTTAGTAATAAACAGCTAATTATCTATCTAAAAGTGATTTTAACTAATATTATCTAAATAATTTAATATTATCAAAATTAATTTTAGTATAAAATTGCCAAACATAAATCATGTTGGCTCAAACTCACTTCTATCTAAAATCAATTTTACAAAATCACTCTTATTCAAACTTCAGTTTGACCAACTCTAATCCAAACACACACTAGAGGTTAGAATGGGAGATAGAGACTTGAAGTTTAAGTTTAAATTAAGTCTCTGTATTATATATGGTATAAAATGTCTTATTATGTATTATGTTTTATTATTATGTTTAATTTAAAATAAATATAGAAATTGAAAGATAGATTTATAATTTAAAAAGTTAAATGAAGACATTTTTAATAAAAAATATTATTAAAATTTTAGTTTTTATCTCTAAAATTTCAGTTCTTTGAGTTTCTATTTTCTAAAAGTATCGAAAGTGTAAAGACCCAATTCCCAGTAAGTCATGATCATACCAGAAATCAAGTGTCACCAACTTGTTCACATGAAACCTTTACTATGTATTATTAAGCCTGTAATCGGGTTAGCGTACTATCGAGTTTTGGATAAACTTTTATAAGAAAACTTGCAAGGACAACTAATTAAACATACACAAGCATAAGCATACAGGTACTGTCGTGTGTATATATATATATATATATATATATATATATATATATATATATATATATATATATATCATAAGTTAGCATACCACCCTTTAGAAATATTACTATGTACAAATCAACACTCCGGGCCCTGGTTCATACAGAAAACCCCTAAGCTGGTGCCCGAACTAGCCTAGTCAACTATGTACACCCTACTCTCTCAGTGAGTCTAACCAAAAGTGAGAGATTAACACAAAAGCTAGGCTAATACAAAAAAAACTATCAAAAGGCACAACCGCAGCTCCCAGGCCTCAGGTATCATCGTCAAAGGAGATCACAACCACATCAGAACACTCCTCAGGATCCTCGTCCTCGTCATCGAAAATCTCTATAATCTCAGGAGGGGCGCTGGCACTCGTGCTACTGGTCTGACCAGCACTCGCCGGTCCACTAATAGAGGCGGTAAGCGGCTCCTCAAAAGATGGCTCGGATGAAGATACTGAGATCTGCTCCACTGGGATGTCCTCCTCCGGTACATGCTCTGAAAAATGCTCCTCCATGGGCTCAGGCTCAGGGTCCGCCTGATCCGCAGGTTGATCGGGATGCTGGTGAGGCACCGGTCCATCATGAAACGGGTGAAATGGAGCATCCGGGTGGAGCCACTGCAGTGGGAACTCATAGGGCATGTCGGGGTTAAACTGTGGAGTGTCAATCAGGTGATGGAAAGGATGATCACGCAGAATGTACATACGAGTCCTAATCTCCGCAGCTACTACATAAAACCTATGCTGTACAATATCCTCGTATATATATAGGGAGGGTCCATCTCGTAAAATATAACTCCGGTCTCCATCTGAAGGGGAGGAAGAAAAGGGGTAAGAATTTGGGGGTTCTTAGTAGGGTCGAGGGTAGTTAGTTTAGTCAGGGTTACCACAATTCAAGTAATTCACAATGAACTATACAAGAATTACAGAGAAGCATCTAATTACCACAATTCAGAGTAACAGTGAGGAATGCATAAACACAGGAAGGCAATCACAGATAATTTCACCATATCAAATAAAATGCAAATGCACAACAAGGATGATGCATGTCTGGTCCTATCGCAAGTAATGAGCTCATTTGTCGGTTTCGACCCGCGCCCGACGCAATCCGACTCGCAAGTCAGATAAGGCATTCCAGCGGCATAACCTCCGCAAGTTTCTACTCCTTGCAGGCGCTGATTCTCCAGCTGAAGTATGCCGAACATGACCTCTGCAAATACTTGCAGGCGCTGATTCTCCAGTTGAAGCATGTGCCACTTTCTCCTGGAAGCCATTCCATATACACGGGATTTCCGTACAATTACTCACACATCAAGCCCACGGCTTAACTTTTTCACAAACGACACTATAACTATTTACTCTCCGTCACTCTCTTGTGACCTTTTAATTATTTCATAATCACACGTGCCGGTTTGTCTTCTCTCTTTCTTTTAAAACCAAAATTAATCCCCCTTTTTATTTTCAAATCAAACTTAAACATAGTACTTTTTTAAAAATAAATCAAAAATCAAATAATACCATTTCTCAAATCCAATATTTTTCTTCTAAATAAATTTCAAATCAATTCTTAAGATTTATAGCAAAATTTCGGCGGCACCTCCCCTAAAATCCGGACTCTGCCACCCTTCTCGGGTTCCATCCAAACCATTTTTCACACTCTTTTCAAATCATTTTCAATAAATCAAACCCGCAACTTTTAACATTTTCAAATTATCCTACCGTAATCCAGAAATCACAATCATCAGAATAACTCAGTTTCTGGCTGCACTTAAACCCTCCAAACCTCAAACTTATCACAAATATCAATATAAATTCAACTGACAAGTAATCACTACATCAAATATCAATTTAACCGATGAAAATTTACCAAAACCTACCTTCGTATGTAATCGAAATACTCGAAACTCTAGAGAAACTTTCTGACCGTGCTGCTGAAGGAAAAAACGTCCGGAATCCTCCGTACCTTCTAGAACTCCAGTTGGCCAAGCTCAAGGGATAGGGGAGCTACGTCACCGTCGATTTCCACCAGACAAAAGTAACGCCAACACGTAGAGGAGGAAGATACGAACACTTTTACCGGATTAGATTTTTTATTGGAGTTTCGGATCGCAAGAAATCGAAATCAAAAGTTTTACGGTGCCAGGGTTCCTCTCGTTCTCTCTCACGGTTTTCTTTCTCTCTCGGTGCTTTCTTTCTTTTTCTTTCTTAACGCTAAAAGGGAGAAATGAGATGCTGAAGATGATGATTAATGAAAATTAGGAAGTTTAGGTGTCGTTAGATTATACATATATAAACAAATATGTGTCATGAAAGAAATATCATTGGTTTTATAATATAGATGCATGCATGCATAAGCCATGTGTTGGCTTTTCTTAACTTTACTTTCTTAATGGCTTCGGTCATTATTAATAATAATAATAATAATAATAATAATAATAATAATAATAATAATAATAATAATAATAATAATAATAATAACAACGGTAAAAGATTAACTTAATTTTTGCCTATCAAAATAGTTTTTAATAAATAGTTCAAACTAATAAAATAAGTTATATTTAAATTAAACTTCAATAATCATAAAATTTTATTTAATTATCTTTGTTAAAAAAATAGATTTCTTAAAAACAAAATCTCAATATAATATGATAACTTATAAATAACTAATTACTTAATTTTCAAAAAAAATCCGAAATGTTATATCCTACCCACCTTACAAAAATTTTTGTCCTCGAAAATTGCTATAAACGAAAATTTGCATCCTAAAAGGAAATTTTGCCCTCAATATTTTCTTTACCTGTAAGCAGGTGCGAGTAAACGGTTCTTATCTTATTTTCTAGTCCTCATGTAGGTTGTGTGTCCTCATCTCGTCTCAACTTACGTATAGCAGTTAAAGAAATACAAGAATGTGACACACCAGAAACATAAAGTGCAGTTAAGGAGCGAGTCTTAACACAATACTGACCTTGGGTCAGGGAGTCTGAGTACGAGCATCTTCAGCAATCACTGTAAATACCCTCCCTGGCTGTTGCAATTTAGCTATTCCTTGTACCAACTTTTCTGGACAATTGCTTGCTATATGCCCCGGTTCACCACAGTAGTAGCAGACTCTCAGTCCAAGATAACAAGGCCTACCAGGGTGATTCTTTCCACATTGCCTACACGTTGGGCCCTTCTGACTCTGCTGCTGAGGTTGCTTACCGGTATCCTGTCTTGGCCTATTTCCATTCCCAGTTGTAGAGTGCGTAGGGAAGTTTCTAACTTGTTGGTTCCCTCGCATAGGTACTCCTGGTACCTTAAAATCAACTTTTCGCTGTACCGTATGCCTATGAAAATTATTAAAGTTTCTTGGCGGTAAGCTTGGATGTCCCATCCTTGACGCTGCCATCTTATATTCATAATCTTCCATCAGCTGACTCTTATTGACAAGCTCTGCGAAATTCCGTATCTCCAGCGGGACTAATGGGTTTCCTTGACAGATCTTAGAGAATCGACACAAATCTTCAAATTTCCGAGTATATTCTTCTACTGACATATTCCCCTGCGTCAATTGCATCAGTTCCATTTCTTTAGCATCACGAACAGTTCTAGGGAAGTACTTTTTGTAAAATTCTTCCTTAAAAGTATCCCAGTCAATCTCTTCCACCATCTGCCTTAACAAGCGTTGCACTCCATGCCACCAGTGTTCAGCTTCTCCCTCCAGCATATAGGTCGCAAATTCCACGTACTGTCTTTCTGGTACATGTTGCGCTCGCAATGACTTCTCGATATCACGGAACCAATTGTCAGCTTCAGTTGCAACAAGCGTCCCCTTAAACTTGGGCGGATTTACCTTCAGAAAAGTTGCCAGTGTCATAGGGTTATCATGGTTTCCGGCACTTTCATTATCATTACCATCTCCACCACGCTCACCATTGCGTCCTCCGTTACGATCTCCGTTCCTCTCCCTTAAACGGTCAATTGCTCGCGTAGTAGCAGTTGCCGTTTCACGCACAGCCTCAACCATGGTGTTCATTGCAGCTATAAAAGCATCTGTACCCCTCGTCGGTTCCTATACAGGATTCACACCACGCCTACCACGTCCTCGTCCCCGTGCAGCCATCAAGATCCTGTTCACACCCAACGTGCAATATTAAGGTGATCAGTCTTAACATTTCAGGCAAAGTGTGAATAGTCTCTAAAATAGAAACACAGCGACAGTCATGCAATTCATATCACAACGATATCCTATATGCATGAGACACAACTCATAGAATGCAACGAAGCATGGTTCAGTCCATATTCCCAGGCTTTAATAGGAACGAACTGCTCTGATACCAAATTGTAAAGACCCAATTCCCAGTAAGTCATGATCATACAAGAAATCAAGTGTCACCAACTTGTTCACATGAAACCTTTACTATGTATTATTAAGCCTGTAATCGGGTTAGCGTACTATCGAGTTTTGGATAAACTTTTATAAGAAAACTTGCAAGGACAACTAATTAAACATACACAAGCATAAGCATACAGGTACTGTCGTATATATATATATATATATATATATATATATATATATATATATATATATATATATCATAAGTTAGCATACCACCCTTTAGAAATATTACTATGTACAAATCAACACTCCGAGCCCTGGTTCATACAGAAAACCCTAAGCTGGCGCCCGAACTAGCCTAGTCAACTATGTACACCCTACTCTCTCAGTGAGTCTAACCAAAAGTAAGAGATTAACACAAAAGCTAGGCTAATACAAAAAAAACTATCAAAAGGCACAATCGCAGCTCCCAGGCCTCAGGTATCATCGTCAGAGGAGATCACAACCACATCAGAACACTCCTCAGGGTCCTCGTCCTCGTCATCGGAAATCTCTATAATCTCAGGAGGGGCGCTGGCACTCGTGCTACTGGTCTGACCAGCACTCGCCGGTCCACTAATAGAGGCGGTAAGCGGCTCCTCAGAAGATGGCTCGGATGAAGATACTGAGATCTGCTCCACTGGGATGTCCTCCTCCGGTACATGCTCTGAAAAATGCTCCTCCATGGGCTCAGGCTCAGGGTCCGCCTGATCCGCAGGTTGATCGGGATGCTGGTGAGGCACCGGTCCATCATGAAACGGGTGAAATGGAGCATCCGGGTGGAGCCACTGCAGTGGGAACTCATAGGGCATGTCGGGGTTAAACTGTGGAGTGTCAATCAGGTGATGGAAAGGATGATCACGCAGAATGTACATACGAGTCCTAATCTCCGCAGCTACTACATAAAACCTATGCTGTACAATATCCTCGTATATATATAGGGAGGGTCCATCTCGTAAAATATAACTCCGGTCTCCATCTGAAGGGGAGGAAGAAAAGGGGTAAGAACTGGGGGGTTCTTAGTAGGGTCGAGGGTAGTTAGTTTAGTCAGGGTTACCACAATTCAAGTAATTCACAATGAACTATACAAGAATTACAGAGAAGCATCTAATTACCACAATTCAGAGTAACAGTGAGGAATGCATAAACACAGGAAGGCAATCACAGATAATTTCACCATATCAAATAAAATGCAAATGCACAACAAGGATGATGCATGTCTGGTCCTATCGCAGGTAATGAGCTCATTTGTCGGTTTCGACCTGCGCCCGACGCAATCCGACTCGCAAGTCAGATAAGGCATTCCAGCGGCATAACCTCTGCAAGTTTCTACTCCTTGTAGGCGCTGATTCTCCAGCTGAAGTATGCCGAACATGACCTCTGCAAGTACTTGCGGGCGCTGATTCTCCAGTTGAAGCATGTGCCACTTTCTCCTGGAAGCCATTCCATATACACGGGATTTTCGTACAATTACTCACACATCAAGCCCACGGCTTAACTTTTTCACAAACGACACTATAACTATTTACTCTCCGTCACCCTCTTGTGACCTTTTAATTATTTCATAATCACACGTGCCGGTTTGTCTTCTCTCTTTCTTTTAAAACCAAAACTAATCCCCCTTTTTATTTTCAAATCAAACTTAAACATAGTACTTTTTTAAAAATAAATCAAAAATCAAATAATACCATTTCTCAAATCCAATCTTTTTCTTCTAAATAAATTTCAAATCAATTCTTAAGATTTATAGCAAAATTTCGGCGGCACCTCTCCTAAAATCCGGACTCTGCCACCCTTCTCGGGTTCCATCCAAACCATTTTCCACACTCTTTTCAAATCATTTTCAATAAATCAAAACCGGCAACTTTTAACATTTTCAAATTATCCTACCGTAATCCAGAAATCACAATCATCAGAATAACTCAGTTTCTGGCTGCACTTAAACCCTCCAAACCTCAAACTTATTACAAATATCAATATAAATTCAACCGACAAGTAATCACTACATCAAATATCAATTTAACTGATGAAAATTTACCAAAACCCTACCTTCGTACGTAATCGAAATACTTGAAACTCTAGAGAAACTTTCTAACCGTGCTGCTGAAGGGAAAAACGTCCGGAATCCTCCGTACCTCCTAGAACTCCAGTTGGCCAATCTCAAGGGATAGGGGAGCTACGTCACCGTCGATTTTCACCAGACAAAAGTAACGCCAACACGTAGAGGAGGAAGATACGAACACTTTTACCGGATTAGATTTTTTATTGGAGTTTCGGATCGCAAGAAATCAAAACCAAAAGTTTTACGGTGCCATGGTTCCTCTCGTTCTCTCTCACGGTTTTCTTTCTCTCTCGGTGCTTTCTTTCTTTTTCTTTCTTAACGCTAAAAGGGAGAAATGAGATGCTGAAGATGATGATTAATGAAAATTAGGAAGCTTAGGTGTCGTTAGATTATACATATATAAACAAATATGTGTCATGAAAGAAATATCATTGATTTTATAATATAGATGCATGCATGCATAAGCCATGTGTTGGCTTTTCTTAACTTTACTTTCTTAATGGCTTCGGTCATTAATATAATAATAACAACAACGGTAAAAGATTAACTTAATTTTTGCCTATCAAAATAGTTTTTAATAAATAGTTCAAACTAATAAAATAAGTTATATTTAAATTAAACTTCAATAATCATAAAATTTTATTTAATTATCTTTGTTAAAAAAAATAGATTTCTTAAAAACAAAATCTCAATATAATATGATAACTTATAAATAACTAATTACTTAATTTTCAAAAAAAATTCGAGATGTTATAGAAAGAATTGAAATTTTAGTTTCAATTTTTTACCATCAAATATAATATTGAGTCTGAATTTTTTAGTCTTAATCTCAATCTCTTTAACCAAACGCTATTTAAGAGTAAAATTTTAAATATCCCAAATAAATTTTAAATAATTTTTTTAAATTTAAATAAAACTTTAAAATCAAATAAAATACTTAACTAAATTTAACCAAGTTATTATACCTGATTATTAATTACCCTTTTTCGAAGTTTTAGATTAATAGGTTCGTAATGAAAAAGATGAATATTGTATAGCATTGTAATATTTCAAGACCTATAAGTCCAATTCTTCAAGGAATTATTTATATATATATTTTTAGAAATCTATAAGTGTTCATCGTAAAGTATAGTGTTTGCTAGAATTTATTTGATACTTTAATTTCTTTAAGAACTTATAAGTTAGAAAAAATTTCAAATGTTCTTGAAATATACTATTCTAATAAATTTAAATGTTAATTTTAATTATAAAAAATATATAATATATTAATTAAAATTAACGATTAAAATTATTTAAATATTGTTATTTTAAAAATATTTAAAATTTTTTCTAAAATCACATTTATTCTATTTTGAAAAAACTAATTTGTTTCATAATTTAAATAATTATAACGACTAGAAATAAAGAGTAATTATGTAATTTTAGTTTTTTTTTTTTAAAATAATTTTTTTTTACATTTAAGTAATTTTAGCATCCAAATTTATCCAAATAATTTAGAGTCACGGACATTTTTTTCTTTTTCTTTCCCCCGCTTGTTTCAAATTTAGGCATACATTATTTTTTTTCTTCTCTGTGCTTATTTCAAATTCACACATACTCTTCTTCTTCTAATATCTAAAGAAATTTAGGTTTTTATTTTTAATATTTTGAGCATATAACATATATATTTAATGTTTTTATATATTTAAAAATTAAAAAGATAAGTTAACTTTTTAATCAATATTATTATTTTAATGCATGATATATAATGATATATAATCCCCCCCCCCCCCCGGCGAGATATATAAGTGTTTATGACTCGGATATATTGATTTTATTCACCAATTAGGATCTGTTCATAATTTATTTTGTTGAATTTGGGTAGACTTTTGAGTTAAAATATTTTTTTTAAAAGGGGAAATTAATAAAATTATATTAACAATAAACTATAAAAACTTATATCTCGAGCCCTTGATTCATATTTCATGTAACTAAAATTAGATACTTACTTTAAGTCAATTATTTTTTAAAATTATTCGAAGAGTTACTTAGTGAAAAATTAATTTAGAATAAACTTTGGATAGACACAAATTGATAAAATTGCAGTTTTTTTTATCGATAGAAAAAATATATGCAAGAAAATTCCGACACTTATGATTTACGTGAAAATAATTTTCAATGAGGTAAAAATTTGAGTTTGTGAAATATAAGGAGTATTGGATCATACTTGTGGAGCTAATGGCTTTTTTATTTATACCTCGAAAAAATTCGCTAACTCAATTATAAAAGTTGATAACATTTTTCTTCTTGTTCATATTGTGAGTTTTTAAACTCCATTGGTTTTTATGTTATCTTGATCTATAAGTGGTCATTAATTCTAAAACAGATTAAGGAAGAAACATATAATATTCTCAAGTTAAATTGTAGTTTGAACTGAATCTACATGAAAAAGTTAAGAGAACATTTAAAAAATCTCTAATCGAGTTATTTCTTAGTTTGAGATAAAATTATCTAAAGCTTTTAAATTGAACAAGATGTTAAATGTTATTGCAAAGAAGTAATAAGAGAGAATTTAAAGAATAAGAAGAGGATTTAAAGAGAGAGAATAAGTGTTATTCAAGCATTATGAATGAACCAGTAGCTTTTACTTATTCTGCAGAAGTAACAAGTTCACCCTTATATACAAGTTGAAGCCATACTAAGTAACAAACTTCTGCCTAATAATTATAACAAACTTGAATTTAAATACTTGTATCTATCTTCTTCGTTTCTTATTTAGCTAACTAACAATATGAATGACATTCCCCCTTAAGTTGCTAGTTTTGAGACAAAACTGACAACTTACAATCTGAATTAACAACCGCCACAAAACTCATACATTCCCCCTAAAGTTGGGAGAATAGATGTCCAACAATCCCAACTTGATGTAGAAAGTCTTAAAAGGAGCAGGTGCAAGTGGTTTGGTGAAGATGTCAGCATTTTGTTCTTTGGTGGAAATTGGCAAAAGTTTGATAAGACCTGATGAAGATTTTTCTCTTACGACGTGGCAATCGACTTCGATGTGTTTAGTGCGCTCATGAAAAACGGGATTGGCAGCAATGTGACGAGCGGATTGACTGTCACAATAGACAGGAATAGGACTAGAACAAGGGAAGCCAAGATTAGACATAAGATAAGAGAGCCATTGAGCTTCACAAGTTGCTAAGGCAAGAGCACGATACTCTGCTTCTGAAGAGGATCTGGACACTGTCAACTGTTTCTTGCTCTTCCATGAAATGAGGGAGGTCCCCAAGTAGAAACAAAAACCAGAAACGGACCTTCTTGTATCGATGCATGATGCCCAATCGGCGTCAGAGTAACCCGAAAGCAACAAATCTGAGGAAGTTGAGAAAAATAAACCAGCTACAGGGGCTTGTTTGAGATACTTTAAGACACGAATGGCAGCTTGATAATGAGCAGTGGTTGGACAATCAAGGCAGTGACTGAGTTTGCCAACGGCAAAAGAAATGGCAGGTCTTGTTGTGGTAAGATAAACAAGCTTGCCAATTAATCGTCGATATGAAGCCACATCAGAAAAGGGAGGAGTTGAATTTTTACTTAACTTGTTAGAGTAGTCCATAGGAGTAGATACAGGTTTACAATCAGTCATACCATAGTCAGCTAGAAGATCAAGCACATATTTTCGTTGATTAACAGCAATTCCCTTGCTTCCCCTGGCGACTTCTAGTCCTAAGAAGAATTTAACATCCCCAATATCCTTGATTTTGAAAGCCTCGTGAGGGTGTCTCTTAGTAGATTCAATCTCTTGTATATTATTCCCAGTGAGTATGAGATCATCAACATAGGCTAGGGCAGCAGTGAATGTCTCACCGGTCCGTTTTGTGAAGAGAGAGTAGTCATGTTTGGATTGGGAATAACCAAGAGATGTGAGAATAGAGGTCAGCTTAGCATTCCATTGTCTACTAGCTTGCTTTAATCCATAAAGAGATTTTTGAAGCTTGCACACCAACCCGGTTTGAGAGACAACAAGGCCAGGAGGAAGTTGCATGTAGACCTCCTCGTCAAGATCACCATGAAGAAAGGCAGTGTTAACATCAAGCTGGTGAAGATGCCAATCTTTCGCAGCAGCTAGAGCCAAAAGAAGTCGTAATGTTGTCATTTTGGCTACAGGGCTATATGTATCAAAGAAGTCAAAGCCTTGCCTCTGAGTGTACCCTTTTGCAACCAGTCTTGCTTTATGTCTCTCAACGGAGCCATCGGGCTTCAGTTTGAGTTTAAACACCCATTTACAACCAATGGCTTTCTTTCCAATGGGTAAAGGAGTGAGGGTCCAGGTCTTATTTGTAGCCAAAGCTTTTAATTCAGCGGAGATATCGTCTTTCCAACAAGATTCAACAATAGCCTCCTCATAATGTTTGGGTTCAACAGACGATGCAATAGCCACAGATAGTGTGTGATGTGTCTTAGATAAATTATAAGAAGAAACATAGTTAGAAATTGGATACCTTGAGGATTTTGTCACAGCGGAATCAATTGAGGTTTGAAAACAATGAAAATCATTAAGATATGCAGGTTGTTTCTTTTCTCTAGTAGATCTTCTAATATTGGGAAGTGAGGGTGGAAGTTGTGAGTTATGTTGTGCATGTTGTGATGCAGGTCTAGGAAGAGAGGAAGATACTGATGCATTAATATGAGTGAAAGGAATATTATTTTGAGGTGTGATGGATGCATGAGCTATGTCGGAAATGAATGTATGACCTTGTGGTGGATTGTGCGTGTGTAAGTAGTCAAAAAGTGTATCAAATACAATGGAATCATGTGCTTGTGCAGTGGAATGAAAGTTCATACTATTGTCACTAGTAGCGGATGCAGAATTTTTGAAGGGTAAAACATGCTCATAAAATGTCACATCTCTAGAAACTATGAGTTCATTAGTTTTTAAATCCAAAACCAAAAAACCTTTTATGCCGTGCTTGAATCCAAGGAAAACACATTTCTTTGCCCTCGGATCAAGCTTTCTCCTTTGACAAGCAAGAGTAGAGATGAAAACTAAGCAACCGAAGACCTTGAAATTTGTGAAATTAGGTAATGTGGTGTTTAAAATCTCAAAAGGAGTTTTCTAAGCTAATAACTTGCTAGGAAGACAATTAATTATGTGAGTTGCATATGATAAAGCAAGATCCCAATAACAAGATGGAACGGAAGAATGAAACAAGATGGCTCTTGTGACCTGTAGAAGGTGTTGATGTTTTCTTTCTACAATTCCATTTTGTTGGGGAATCTCTACGCAAGACCGTTGATGCAAAATGTCTTTAGAGTTAAAAAACTGTTCTTGAGAAAATTCTTTGCCATTATCTGAACGAATGCATTTTATATGTGCATTAAACTGTGTTTCTGCATAAATAATGAATTTTTGAATTAAGGGAGTAGTATCAGATTTTAGTGACATAGGGAAGGTCCAAGTGAACCTGCTATGGTCATCAACAAGAGTAAGGAAATATTTATTACCATGTGTTGAAGGAATATTGATTGGACCCCAAATGTCAGCATGTATAAGCTCAAAACAAGAAGTTGATTTTGAAACGCGCATTGGAAAAGACAATCTTTTATGTTTAGCATAGTGACAAGAATCACAAGGATGCATGCTTACAGTTTTATTGAATTTAAAACCATGAATGGATGGATACAATTGCTGCATAATTTGTAATTTATTAAATGGTAAATGTCCTAATCTAAGATGCCAAAGTGCAGTAGGGTCAGTGAGTGACGGTGAAATGGTGCCAATGCTCAATGTTGTGTGTTCCTTAAGTGAACGAGAATTTTTTGTGAGTGCATATAACTCATCATTGATTTCAGCTGCTCCAATCATCCTCGTTGTATGGTAATCCTGTATTTCACAACCAAACTTGTTAAAAATGAATTGACAGTCAAGTGAAGAAATCAATGCTAAAACGGAGATAAGATTTAATGCAAAATCTGGGAGGTAAAGCACATTAGTGAGATATAATGAATTTGAAAATTTAACTTGACTAGCTATAGTAGCAACTAAGATGCTTTGATTTGGCAATCTGACCCTAATTGGATTTATTTTAGTGTATGAAGCAAATGCAGCAAGACTAAAAGTAACATGGACCGTGGCACCTGTGTCAATGACCCATGATTCATGACTACGAGGTGAAAGAGAAGACATAACCACAGAGTTACCTTCACTTGAAGACTGTGGATTTGTGGCAATAGTAAATTGATTCACATTTTGAGGATTAGGTGTTGAATGGTGTTGGAGAAGAGCTAACAGTGCGTCCTTTTGCTCAGCGGTAAATGAAGTACCTGAACAAGCATTCTCCTTATACAAAGCAATGCTATTGTGACCATCAGTTTCATCGAATTTCACTGTGACACTGTTAGCAGATTGCAGCATTTTTTGCTTGAGGTGGGGAGGCAAACCATGCTTCTTGTAACAAGCATCAACAAGATGACCGGTTTTGCCACAGAAGGAACACAACCTCGGAGGTCCTCTTCCACGCTCACCGCACCATGTTAAATGTTATTGCAAAGAAGTAATAAGAGAGAATTTGAAAAATAAGAAGAGGATTTGAAGAGAGAGAATAAGTGTTATTCAAGCATTATGAATGAACCAGTAGTTTTTACTTATTCTGCAGAAGTAACAAGTTCACCCTTATATACAAGTTAAAGCCATACTAAGTAACAAACTTCTTCCTAATAATTATAACAAACTTGAATTTAAATACTTGTATCTATCTTCTTCGTTCCTTATTTAGCTAACTAACAATATGAATGACACAAGAGACATGATTTAAGTCACTTCTTCTTAACTTAATTTTTTCTAAATCAAAGCACCCTCTTCAAAGGATATTTTTTTTTAAATAAATTAATAGTGCCAAAAATAAAATAACATAATATTATATTTCAAAGTCCACTTTATATATATAGGAATTATGAAAATTGGGTTGGATCACTCCAATTTGGATCCAAAATCAGGTACGCTTCATCTGATTATGTGTTTTTTTTTTCTTTTAAATTTATCATATATAAATTTTAGTATTAAAATTTTAATAGTTAGTAGAATTGAATTTTTATTGTTTAATTTAATTTGGTTATTTTTATAATTTAATTATATTAATAATTAATTATTTAATATTATTTAAGAGCTAATAAGTTATAGTTCAAATGGTATAATCTTCTATACTCATTTAAGGAGTTACGTGTTTAACCAAGAGAGGTTATTTAATTAGTGGTTATTCAAATTTTTAAATTATATTCTATACTAATTAAATATCATTAATTAGTGATTATTTAATTTTTTTAAAAGATACAAAATTAATGATTATTAATTGTCTCTTCTTACTCTAATTCACTTTTTATCATTTATTATGCAAACTCTAATTTTTCTTTTCAAAAAAAATTCGAACTCTAACAAACAAAAACACCAAAACATAAGATAATGAATCATCCAAATTCTAAAAAAAGAAACATCCAAAACATAGAAAAAAGAATCATCCAAAATTAATAAAAAAAATCATCTAAATCCTAAGAAAAAAACATACAAAACATAGAAAAAAGAATAATTCAAAATGTAGAAAAACGAAACATAAAAAACTAGTTAAAAAAATCATTCAAAACCAAATAGGAGGAGGAGGAGAAGAGCCGCAGGGTGGCCAATGACGATGTTTTGGACGGCATGGTGTGGACAATGGGGGGACGCGATGGTGCGTTGCAACGAGCAGAGGAGTCGCCATGGATCGGAATAGTTGATCGCGCGTCGCGCGCAAATGAAGACTTAGTGGTGGCTGCATTGCGACGAATGGAGAGTCGTAGGGTGCAAGTGGCAAAGAGTGCGTCGGACGAGCGATGGGGAGTTGCAATGGAACGCAATGAGGGTAAAGCAGAAACGCGATGGTGGCGCAAGGATGGTGCAACGGCGGCGCTAGCGGCAGGAGGACAAAATCGCGGCAGTCTGGGGCATTGGGAAGAGAGATTAGGATTTGTGATTTTATATGATGAGTGGAAGTGAAAACTAATTAGGATAAGTTTTGATTCATAAATACCATTAATGTCAATTAATCAAATTTTGAATTAAAAAAAATAATTTAAAATTAATCATTATTAATTGAGTTGTTCAATTCTTGATTAATAAACACTTGACTCCCTATATTTTTTTAAAATTATAAATAAATATTATTTAATTTAAACTAATAAATATGAATTAAATTTAAATTATAACACTGAATTTTAAATTAAATACTATTATAATTTGAATTTAATATAATTTTTAACGTTACGATATTGAACATTGACAAATAACTAATTACTTTGATTTGATTTGATTAGGATCATATCTAGGTTTTATTAACATAAGGTACGAGTTTAATTGGATATCAAAATTCATATAAATTATTGACAAATAAGTAGCATGATTTGATTTGATTAATTTAGACTTTACTAATATAAAGTACTAGTTGAGCTATTGTATTTATTTCATTTTAATTCAAACACTATTTAATTTAAACTATAAGATGAAAAATATAAAAATAAAATGAAATTCAAACGAAAAATTTTAAATTCAAAAAATAAATTTTGATAGATCTACAAACTATTTCCCATAATCGATATTTCATCTCTATCTTTATATGGGTAGTAATTCACATAAACAAATATTGAAATGAAAGCTAATATTATACTAATATCTTTACTACAAACAAATTAGATGTATGTCTCGTTTACACTTTTTTTAATATAAATTAAATCAATTGAATTCAAATTAGTAGGTATATTTGTAAATCGAATTCATTAGATTTGATTTATTATATAAAAAAACAGTTTTAGTGAAGTAGCCCATAGTAAATCAAATCAATGATTTTCGATTTAAGATCCATAATAAATCGAATCAAAGTGCTTTGATTTAGAGTCCATACTAAATTGAATTAATTAGATTCGATTTATAGGAAACGTAGCCCATAGATAAGTCGGATAAAGTAGATTCGATTTATTAGTTATGTGTCTATATAAACAATTGTAATTCACTTCTTTTAAATTACATTTTACAACTACTTTCACTCCTAAACTACATCCAAAAAAAAGTTAGGTAATTAACAGCACAAGATTCAAAATTGCGAACATAGAGGACAATCCGAATCATATTTATCAGTTGGAGGAAGTTGTTCATATTGCTAGTAGTATCAATGAAGAGGTTAGTAAATAAATTTATTTTCACCAGGATAGATAAGAAATATTAATAATATTGAATCGATTAGAGTATTTGTTTATAAGCAACAGTTAAAATAGTAATTAGAGATTCTGTTAGAATTTATAAATTTTAAATATTAGATTAATTAGGAATTAGAATTTTAATTAAAATTTAATTTAAATTACAAATGTAAGTAATAATAGTGATTTAAAATTGCAATATATTTTACATTAAAGTTCTTTTTATTAGAATTCTCCGTATATTAGTTATTATTTTTTTGGATTTGTTGGAAATATGAATATTGTAAAATTATTTGTTTGAGTTAAGAGTATTTTGTTTAAAAGGACACGCATTATTTAATTTTTGTTTAGTGAAGTGTTTTTATTAATTAGTATGGTTCATAGAAAATTGTTAATTGTTTTGTTAATTATTATTTGCGGTGGTGAATTTTTGAATTATTTGAAAATGGAAAATGGAAAACGCTACCTTGTAAAGCCATAAAATGTTTTCTGTTTGAAACTAGAAAAAATGAAGTCCACGCTTACTATTTGAATTATTTTAAAACTGAAATACTATTCTCGCGTTCTTTCCGATTTTTTTTCTTACATATTAGTATAATTTTAGTGTAATACTTAATTATTGGATTTTATAGTGTTTTTCGAAATTGTGGGAACAGTACAATACGCCCCCTTTATATTGACAATACACCCCTCTTGTATTGGATATTGCCTCCTTGTATTGACAATACGCCCCCTTGTATTGGATAAAATATCCAATACAAGGAGGCGTATTGTCAATACAAGAGGGGCGTATTGTACTGTTCCCACAATTTCAAAAAACACCATAAAATCCAATGATTGAGTATTACACCCAAATTTTTTCAATATACAAAAAAAATTAACCGTTCTTTCCAGGCGGTTACACAAGTATCGGGTGTAAGGAACTATAATTAATTAAAAATTAAAAATAATAAAATATTGAATTGTCACAAAACAAAAAGAGAAGGAGCATGGAGAGGAAGCAGTTGGGCATGAATGACATCCTCCCTCGGGAGCTCATTTGCCGAATCTTTCTAAGGGTACCCGCCAAAGACCTGTTTTGCCTCAGATTCGTTTCAAAACTTTGGCACTCTTTCATTTCCGATCCAGACTTTGCAGAATCGCATTACAACCTTCACTCCGCATCTTCTCGTTCGTACTTATTGGTAAAAGACTATAGTAGTGCTTACTGTGTTCACTTAGACACGCTATTTGATGTTGCAGCACCAGCACCACCACCAACACTCAAAGAGGTATCTCTCCCTTCTAGGAAGGAGCCATATCCTCATTTTCGTCTCTTGGGATCCTGCCGAGGCTTTGTTCTCTTAAAGGAAAAACCAGATTTTCTTGTTATATGTAACCCAGCGACTGGATCCAGCAAAACAATATCTTACTCTCATATTAAGGTCCGGCGCGATGATTCAATTCGATATGGATTTGGTTTCGATGCATCACGTGATGACTATTTAATAGTTCTATCTTGGCATAAATACCCCCACGGCTTAGTTTGCTTTTCGTTGAGAACCAATTCATGGATTAATCTCGATGAAGAACTCCCCAAAACCAGGGTTAGGTGGAAGCAGAAACTTTCTACGTTGTTCTTACATGGCGCTATTCATTGGTTGTGTTACTCTAATAGAGATCACATTGATGATGATATTCTTATCCTTGATTTGAAGGAAAGGAGTTTCTCGACGATATCTATGCCAACACAACTCGTAGGGTGTTACCCCATCTATCTCATCACACTAGGAGGGTACCTAGGCCTAGCCTTGTATTCGCATGACAAGCAGAAAACTGAGATATGGGTTATGAAAGAATATAAAGTGCCGTCATCTTGGATTCTAATGTATGAGATTCCTTGTGGTAACAATTTGCCTCTATGCATGTCCAATGGAAATGACATTATTGCGTTAAATTTTACTCCGCTGGATTACAAATTAAGATTTGTCAAATATAACGTCAGGGGAGAGCTTCTAAATTATTCTCCTCTACCTCTTTCTGAATGTTATTACTTCCATAGAAGTTTCTCTGAATATACAGGGAGTCTCTTTCCATTCCCCTGTGACATTAAGGATAGGGATAAGAAGAAGAAAACTGGTATGTAAACTATTCTCCTATGCTTTGCACCCTATTGCTTTGTGATTAATGAAAAAGTACCAAGCAAGATGCATCATGCATAAAGTTGCATTGAGATATGAGATTTGACTATTGATGGTATGAAATTAGAATTTATCATTAATCACTTTCTTGCTTCTTACAGTCCAGTCTTATGGTGAGGCTTAAGGTTTAGCTATGTTTTCATGTCTAAAGCTGTGACCTTTTTCCGCTGATCTTCTTTGCAGGCCAAGAATGTTTTGAACAACATGATGTTGCCAAAGATTAGAATGACAATGGGGTCAAATAAAGGAAGAGAATATGGAGCAAACATATTAGTGAACAACGAACATACAGCCGAACAACTTAAGAGTTTGGAAGTATGGTTTTCTTTCCAAATTTCGCATTTGTTAGGTATGCTGTGGACACTAATAACAGTCTTCTGTCGCTGTTTCTTTTCCTGTTTCTCCTTGGCTTCTATCCAAGTAGCATTACAAAAAAGACTACTTAACTTACTAGCTCCTTCCATTTTCTTTTTCATTTGGTTGTTTAATAGCTAGAGATGAGGTAATGAATGCTTAAATGTCAAAGAACAATCATACGTCAGAATCTGCTGTCTCCGCATTGTATCTGAGACCTTTTCGCAGAACTATTTTTAATTCTATATCATAAAAACTAGTCATACGTTTGTATGAGAATTGAGAAGGATCTAAGTTAGTTTTATACTATCTGGTGTGAGGTGCTGCAAGGTGCATTGGCTTTTGGGATTTATAGCACACTGAGCATCAAGTTAATTTTGTTGAGATATTTAGTTTGAAATTTTTTGAAGTCAAATTTATTAAAAAAACACTAAACTTTCTTTTTTACTACACTTGTTAAACAACTATTATTTTTTATTTTTTATTATTATGATGACGATTATTTTTTAAAATTATTTAATTTGCATATTACATATAACTATAAGGGATTTTACTGATATGTATAATTTTAAAATTATTTTATTTAAATATGTAAATTATTTTAAAATTACATATATTAATAAGTAAAATATTTATTTTATTGATTTTTTTTTGCTGTGTTTAGAAGGACTGTGGCTCAAAGATTGAAATTAAAAGAGAAAGAACCTAAGATTTAGACATTTAAACTTAACCATTTTAAAATCAAAACACATAATAAATTAAAATAGTACATTAATACAACAATTACAACAAATACTTTAGAACACATATTTAAATTCTTCACAATAAAATATTAGTACAACATAGAACACAACAGAAAAGAATAACATTGCAACAATTATATATTCTAATAAACTAAAAATCTAAAACTGAAATTCTCTAATATTTTCATCTTCCATACCATCAATATCTTCATCAAAAACATTATTTATACCCGGATAATTAAATTCAGACATTCTGTAATAACTAACAAAAAATTATATTCAGAATAATTAAATTCAAAATTATTCCTAATAAAAATGCAGTAACAACTAACAACTATTACAGAATTAACTTAAGTTTAACAATAAATTAAGTAACAACTAATAAATAAAAAACGCAGTAACAACTATCAACTATCACAGAATCAACTTAAGTCTAATAATGATTTAAGTAATTAACAATGAATTAACAACTATTGCAGAATTCAGTAACAAGTAACAACTATCACAGAAAACAGATCAAGTAAGAAATGGAAGTAATTAATTGTAAATTTTTTAAAACATACTTTAATGGAGAAGAGGTCCTCGGCAGTTATGTTGTTACTGTTGTGCAGTCAAACAAAGGGCGACGGTGTGCGAACAGAAGATAGAAGCGCGGCGGACGACAAACGAACATTGGCAACCAGCAATGCAACGAACAACAGCAGCACAGAGAATGAAAGATGCTCCATTTGAAGTGAAACCAAACAGAACAGACTCAACAAACAATGAGAGCAGAGAGTAGGGAGCAACGTGCGCGTAGGTGAAAGATCGACGGCGGATGACAGATAGCAGACGAATAGAGGTGAGAAATCACAACATTGAGAGAAAGAGAGAGAAAGAATGGCGGAGAGAGGGAGAGAAGAGTGAGTAACAAGTAGGTGTTCAAATTTAAACCGATCTAAATTAAAGCGCTCATCCAATCCAATTCAAATCAAAAACGACCTAACTAAAACTGCACTAATTCGGATTTGATTGGATTCTATTTTTCGCAAATTGTGCGGTTTATAATATTATTATGAGGGATGATAGGGGGCAGCAACTTTTGTGATTTGTAGTCATCAAATAGCCATCAATGATAATCTAATAGTGTGAGATTGGTGTGAGATTTCATCCAATGGCTCACTTTTCTTTGCTGGTTACATGCTAGCCAAAATTTAATAAAGTTGTTGTCCCCTAAACTTTTCTTATTATTATTTTATTATTATATTTACAATTATACTTATAACATATTCAATTTGTTATACATTTTTATATTATTCATGTATTATTATTATTTAATAAATATTTATGTTTACAATGTTATTTATTTATTTATTTTAACTAACCTAGAATTTTGTTTTCATTGTTATGTTATCATTGGTTTTTTAAGATATTGTTGAGATTTGTTATGTCATTGTTGACTATTTAAAACTTGATGTTGAGACTTGTTATATGTATTTAATTTTTTTAATTTGCAAAACCGCAAATACAATCCAATCCAAACCGTTTGAAATTGGATCAGATTGGATCAGATTTTTTAAAAAAAGTATCCAATCCAAAACTGCACCGCAAGTAAAATTAGTGTTCGGATCGAATGAGTTTTTGATTCAAAACCGATCTAAACCGCACAGCGAATACCCCTAGTGACGAGTCAAAGCCATTAAGGTTGTGTTTTTCTTTTGATTTTGGGCTCAAACGGCACCATTTTGGGCCAAAACAGGCACCATCATCAAACTCGCGATTTTGACCGAGTTTATGCAAGTCTAGTCGAGTTTACTCAAAAACGAATTTGTATTCGAGTTAACTTGATTCCACTGTCTAAACTCATAAACTCACGAATTTGACAATCATGATTGTGTTTGGTATAAAATTAAAAATGTACTAAATTGAGTTATGTCTTAGTATTATGTTTAATTTAAAATAAATATAGAAATTAAGTGGTAGATTTATAATTTAAAAAGTTAAATGAAAATATTTTTAATAAAAAATATTATTAAAATTTTAGTCTCTATCTCTAAAATTTCAGTTCCTTATATTTCTATTTTCTAGAGATACTGAATAGACTAAAATTTTAGTTCCAATTTTTGACCACCAAATATAATACTAAATCTCAATTCTTTAGTCTCTATCTCCTTAACCAAACGCTATTTAAGAATGAGATTTTAAATTTGTCCCAAATAATTTTTGAATGAATATTTTAATTTTAAATAAAACACTACAACCAAATAAAATACTTAACCAAATCGTTTTTTACGTCACACGCTTATTCGAAGTTTTAGATTTATAGATTCGTAACAAAAAAGATGAATATTGGACAGCATTGTAATATTCCAAGACCTATGAGTCCAATTCTTCAAGGATTTATTTATATATTTTTTTCAAAAATCTACAAGTTCATCGTAAAGGGTTTGCTAGAATTTATTTGATACTTTAGTTTCTTTAAGAATTTAAAAAGAATTTCAAATGTTTTTAAAATATAGTATTCTAATAAATTTAACTGTTGATGTTAATTATAAAAAATATATATAATATATTAATTAAAATTAACGATTAAAATTATTTAAATATTAATATTCTAAGAATATTTGAAACTTTTTTTAAAATCTTATTTATTTTATTTTTTAAAAAACTAATTTCTTTCATAATTTAAATAATTAGAACAACTTAAAATAAAGAGTAATTATGCAGTTTTAGTTCTTTTTCTTAAAAGAAATAGAATCCTACTTATTATTTTAACTATCCTTCTAATATCTAAAGAAATTTAAGTTTTTATTTTTAATATTTTGAGAATATAATATATATTTAATCTTTTTACATATTTAAAAATTTAAAAAATTTAAAAAATAAATTAACTTTCTAATCAATATTCTTATTTTAGTGCATGATATATATATATATATATATATATATATATATATATATATATATATATATTCCTTTGAGATATAGGTGTTAATGACTCGAATTTATTGATTTTTTTTCACCAATTAGGATCTGTCCATAATTTATTTTGTTGAGTTTGGGTGGACTGAGTTAAAATAATTTTTTTAAAGGAAAAACTAATAAAATTTTATAAAATTATATTAATAATAAACTAAAAAAATTTATATCTCGAACCCTTGGTTTATATTTCATGTAACTAAAATTAGATACTTAGTTTAAGTTAATTATTTTTTAAAATTATTCGAAGAGTTGCTTAATGAAAAATTAATTTAGAGTAAACTTTGGATAGACACAAATTGGTAAGGTTGTAGCTTCCTTGATCGACAGAAAAAGTATAGGTAAGGAGACTCTGACACTTATGAATTACCTGAAAAGTATTTTGAGTAAAAGATAAATACGTTTTTGATTTTTTTTTGTAAATATTTTTATTTTTGACTATTAA
This sequence comes from Arachis stenosperma, assembly GCF_014773155.1. NCBI lineage: Eukaryota > Viridiplantae > Streptophyta > Magnoliopsida > Fabales > Fabaceae > Arachis > Arachis stenosperma. The sequence continues at coordinate 140,362,227 of NC_080380.1, read as the reverse complement.
AAAATATTTTTAAGTTTTTGATGTTTTTAAAAGTTTAACTGATTAGTCCCTTCATTTAAATATATTCTATCAGATTTAACGGAAAAATCTGATGTGACTTCCGTAATGCTTGTCACGTGTTATGCATATGTTTGTCCTCATTTTTTTCATGAATTTTCTACTGTGCATGCTTTTTTTTTTTCCATTTCTTTCAAGTGATTCTTGTCTTCAAAATTTTAAATCACTCAAACAAACATATTAAGATATCGAATGGGAGAAAAGTAAATTAAATTATGGTAAATCTAATAGGGATATTGTAGTCATTTTTTATAAAACAAATGAGTAAAGTATCATTTTTGTCCCGAACGTTTGGAGTAAGTTTTAAAGTTGTCCCTAACTTTCAATAGTCCTATTTAAGTCCCTAACGTTTCAAAATTGACTCAATGTTGTCTTGCCGTTAGGGATCAGTTAACAGAATTGACGACAGGACAAAATTGAGACGATTTTTGAAACGTTAGGGACTTAAATAGGACGAAAACGTTAAGGACAAAAACAATACATAAAAATAAATTTTAATTTAATTTTATCTTTCAATAATATTAATTTTTTCCTGTACATAGTATTCAATTATTTTTTAATTACATCGTCTAAATAAATTACACTTAATTACATTACTTTCATTTTAAATATTTTTTATAATTTTAAAGAATTTTGATATATTAGAGACAAAATGTATAATTTATATTTTATTATATATATATATATTATTTTTTTCTTTTCTGCAAGTTTATATACTAGTCATTCTATAAACATTTCATAATAACTAAAAATCTTTAAGAGTAAAATTATAAAAAAATTAATTTATTTAAAATAAAAGTAATATAATTAAGTATAATTTACTTAGATGTGATTAAAAAATAATTGAATACTATATATAGTAAAAAATTAATATTATTGAATGATAAAATTAAAATTTATTTCTATGTATTATTTTGTCCCCAACGTTTTCATCCTATTAAAGTTTCTAACGTTTCAAAATCGTGTCAATTTTATCTTGCTGTCAATTCTGTTAACAGATTCCTAACGGCAGGACAACATTGAGTCAATTTTAAAACATTAATGACTTAAATTGGACGATTAAAATGTTAAGAACAACTTTAAAACTTACCTCAAACATTAGGACAAAAATAATACTTTACTCTAAAACAAATTTTCTTTCAATTAATTTGCCTTCCGCTATTAAATTTTCAAGAGAAAATTAATTTATATGTATTACGAAGGAGAGAAAGAAAAAAGGTATATAAAGCGGATACGGAAGAACATTAAGAGGAATGGTGAAAACTAATCACCAATTATACGATATGATTCTGAAATTAGGACTATTTTTTTTAGTGGTAAAACTAGCTTAGTGATTTACTTATTCTGAAATTAAGTTTTAAATTTATTGAAAACCAAAATACAAATTATAAATTCTAAAATGTATGCAACTCAAATTACTCTACTTAACTAATAAAATATGAAATGCAAAATTGATGTTATTTATAATTTTATTAAAAATACAACTTAAAGAAGAAAAGTGATTGAATCCATGTTATTGTAGTACTAGTAATGTATATGGAAATAGATTCTCTTAATTTTTTTTGATAAGATGTAGTTTTTTATCGTTTAATATTTTTATTTTTTAATTTTATTTAAAAAATATAAAATGAAAAACCATGTTAAACTTATATTAAAATTAATTATTAAAATTACATTAATATAAAATACACATAAAAATATAAAACACACACAAAAAATTAGTGAAATTATATATATATTTTTACACAAATATATGATAGCTGATTTTAGTGTGTAAATAGTATTTTTATAAAATGAGAGATTACACCTTATTTTTATAAGATTGATTATAGAAATATATAAAGATGTTTGTTATAATGTCTAAAAGTTATTGATTAATTGGTAAAAAAAGTTAAATAATTAATTTTAAATTTAAAAGTATAAAGTTTTAAAAACTTAAATATTTAAAATTATTATAAAAATTAAATTAAACAAAAAGTTAAACACTAAAGAAAAGATATCATAAAATTGACCATATATAAAATGAGGGCAAATGCTATCATGTAGATAAAAAATATTATCTACATGTATAGATGACACGGGTAGGTTTATAATAAAACTAATGAATAGTGCATTCTACTAGAGGGAAACAAATTTCTTAACAATGGAACTTACTAAAAAGTAAACTTACAGTGTGTCATATCACACGTATAATTGTTATTAGGATTGATGAAAAATAATTAAATGTATAACTTTTTTTTTTCTTATTTTGGGCCTGGACACTTAAGTTGTTAAAATTTTAATAAAAAATTAAAAAAAAAACAACTATAGTAGAGAAAGAGAAATTAAAAACGACGTCATTCTCCAACACTTTCTTTCCTACAGCACTCTTTAATAAATTCCCTAATCTATTATGTGATTACCGACTCCTGTCATAAAGCCTTAACGTCTCTTTCTATCGCCGGTAATAGAAACAGCAAGTCTCAGAATTGTCGTCATCGTCACTCTTTGTCTGTCACCGTTAAGCACTCAGTCGCATGCCTTCTGTTCGGTCATCTTTCTTAGAAGCAGCACATCCTAGAGTAGGACGTCAATGTCATATGCTTGTGTGGAGTCTCGTCGACAGCAGCCGGTTCCTGATGTAGTTAGTTCCAACAAATTTTTTTAATATTTGTTGCTGAATTGTGTCGTTGTAATTCATCTATGTAGTTTCATTTTGATTGTTAAAGTTGATATTGTTGCTAAAATATGATTGATTTAATTTATTTTTTATTGCTGAAAATAATTACTGAATGAAATTTTGTATTGATTATCATGAATGAACTTTGAAGTTGTTACTAAGTTGAAAAATTTATATAAAAATATTTTAGTTGCTGCACTTTTAGTTTTAGCACGTCACCTCTTTATAACTGATGGGCATGTAACACATTCTGGATCCCATAACTAAAATTTTTTGTCACAATTCACTTTAACAAATTTTTATCCCGCTACAAAGAATAAATCAAATAAAAAATTAACTATAACGTAATTATAGAGTTATAAGTAATGGAAGATTATAATAGTCTAAAATAGTATTAAATAAAACAGTATTAAAAGTACTATAAAGTATGGATTCTATTTTTTTTTTTGTATAGTTTTGTAAAATCAATCATTATAAAGTTTATGTATTGTATTTTATTGTAATTCTCTTGTAATGATGATGATTCATCATTGATCTTACTAGAATCAACAAATTAAATATAAAATTAATTATAAATAACAATAAAATTCGATCATCTAGTCAATCCAATTGTTAATATACCAAATGAATTATGATGCTATAAATTTGAGACCCTCTAATAAACATTCTATAATACAAGGCTGTATATATCTTTAATTGAGAGTACAATTTTATAAGCGTGCACTACAAAACTTTTATTTGTTTGTGGTAATTTATTAATAACAGTTACTAAAAACTTTCATAATATATTTTATTTGTAATAAATTATAAAATCTTCCTAAATAATTAAAAAAAACTCTCACTATTTTCGATCCAATCAATTATAAAAAAATTTAATCCAAAACAAATATTCACTCAACCCATACAAAAAAAAAAAAAATTAAAACAGGGCTGAGAGAGAGGATGAAGGAAAGTTCTCTCTGAAATCCTAGAATCTCAATATCATCGCCACCGGATAATGATTCCATTCAGATCGTTCAGGGAGAGGACGAGAGCTTCAGTGATGATTCCATTCAGATTTTGAAGTAATGCTTAGATCTTTTGCTTCTTCTGTTGGTTCTGCTTTTGCTCCGGTGGCTTGAAGCACTCAGAGCGCCGATTCGGCGCGGATGCAGTGGCACTGGCTGAGGAAATCTGGAAGGCGAGCGAGCGGGAGTCTCTGGAAGCTTCGATTGAAGCTGCGTTCGAAGCTATCAGATCTTGTGGAACTGATTCTCATGTCGTTCCAAGTCATTCGGTGATAATTTCTTCCTAATTTGTTGGGTAAAAAACGTAAACAAGCCAAGGAGAGAACAATTTGACACAAATAAGTCAAAGCAAGATCTGATTCATCAATCAACCAAAGCACATTTCTATGTAGTTCGAACCAATATGGTTCGAACTCACTTTCCATGTAATTCGAACCAAATAGGTTCGAATTACACATTGTAATCCGTTGCCACATAATTCGAACCTATCTGGTTCGAACTCTAACTTGATAATTTGAACCAATTAGGTTCGAATTACACTGAAGAAATAGTCACCAAGTAATTCGAACAAACATGGTTCGAATTACTTAGAATTCGTTCCACACAGCAATTTAAGTTACAAACATAGTTTTCGCATCTTGTCTTAATAAAACTCATACAGTTATTTATTCCGGTGTGCATTAGACATACATTTCGTTTAAAACTTCGGAGACAGAACATATTCATTAACTAAAATCCAATTCAAAGTACATCGCACTAACCTTAACAAATTCTATCAGTCACCAACTACAAGTAAGAAAACCGATAATAGTGGAATCTAAACGCGAAATTGAAATAAAAAAAGTACCAAAGCCACCAATACACCTAATCATGTCCCCGTGTGTGCTCTACTCCTCCGAGCTGTGGGCAACTCCGACGTGTGTGACCGGGCTGCCGACAAAGCCCACATCTCTTTGGCCGGTTCGGATCTGCCTCGTCCATATTGGTCCGTATCCGAGTGGACCTCGGATGACCCTTTCTCGCACGCCTCTTATTGGGGTCAGGGATGACAGTCGGTCCGTCATATGGTGGCCAGAAACCCTCTGGAATGGGAGGTGTGAAACCCATCCGATACACACTGAAGACCGAACTAAGACGATACACCTGGTGGACGTAAGGCTTCCAAGTAAGCTGTGAGTAGGCACAGCATGCCAGTGCGTGGGGACACGAGAAATGAAGTGCCTGGAAGTATCCGCAGTCACATGTGTGAGATGCAAGTGAGACTCTGTAGCTACCCAGTGAGAAAGAACCAGTCAGAGTTGTCTCTGCGACGGTGAACTCGGAGTTATCCCTGTCGTACACAGTAACCGTGAAGCACCTAGCCGTCTTCAAGTTGGCCTCTATACACTTCACCAAGTGCTGACTAAATTGTTGTCCGGTTTCCATCTGCGCCTCAGCCTCTCTCCCTTTGCGAACAAATAATTCGGCCAACCTTTCGTATGTTGCCTTCACTAGCGAGCACACAGGAAGGTTTCTGACACCCTTGAGGATAGAGTTCACACACTCAGATATATTCGTCGTCATGTGTCCGAATCTACGCCCCTCATCACAATGCTGTGTCCACAACGAATACTCAATCCGGTTCGCCCAGTCACACATCGCCGGGTCTTCGGACCTAAGAATATCAAACCAGTAATGGAACTCGACCTCGGTCTTAGCGTACGCCGCATTCACAGTAGCCTCCTTGCGTCTTTACCCTTGAAGGTGAGGGCAAAATTTGCCGCAACATGTCGAATGCAGAATGCCCGGTATGCAGACGGAGGCAACCAGCCTCCGTCAGGAGCCTCAAGCGCGGCCTTGATGCCGTTATGCCTGTCCGAGATAACCAGCAGACTCGGCTGCGGTGTCACATGCTCACGCAGGTGGGAGAGAAAGAAGGACCACGACTCAGCATTCTCACCCTCGACTAATGCGAATGTAACAGGGAGTATGTTGGAGTTTTCGTCCTGTGCAATCGCGACTAGCAAGGTTCCCCCATACTTGCCATATAGATGGGTGCCGTCAATACTAACTAGGGGCTTGCAATGACGGAATGCCTCGATACACGGTGGAAACGTCTAGAATAGTCTGTGAAAATAAGCTCAAGAATCATCCAACTGACCACCGACACGAACATGGCTCGTCCTTAGGACTGCAACAGTACCAGGCATCGTCAACTGGACTCCTAACACCCACCTTGGGAGCTCGTTGTACGACTCATCCCAGTCACCATAGATGAGGGCAACATCCTTCTTCTTCGCCAACCAGACCCTCCTGTAAGTCGGCCTAAACCCAAAGTGTGCGGCGGTGGCATTTAGGAGCACCTTGATGCTGACGGATGCATCAACCCTAACCATTGGCATAATGAATGCCGATATCACATGGTAATCCAAACTCCTGTGGTCGCTGGAAATGGAGGTGGCGAGACAAGTATGCGGTCCATTGTAACGTTTGACCTCCCAAAGTCCCTTGCGCTATCGGAGACTAAGCCGAATCAACCATGTGCATCTATTGCCGAACTCAGAACACTTGCCCACATACCGGCGATAGTCAGACTCCACGACCTTGTACTGTACCCCTCGACGGATGCTGTAAGTCTTGACACTTAACATGGCCTCTTCTTTATCCGGAAATTACTGACCAACCTGAAACTCTGTCAGACCTGCAGACCCTTCAGCATCTCTAGCGCCAAATCCAGCCGGCTGCCCAGGAACCCCCTCCTGCCTCATGGCATCCAGGTCCAAAGAGAAAAAATGTGGAGGGTACTGCTGTGTGCCAGAGCTAGAACTACCGCCCGCCCCAGCAGGCTCACTTGCTCCAACATCATCGCCACTGTCATAAGCAATCATATCCGGCTCGACATCATTGTCCTCTGGATCATCCAAGAATCCATCTCCAACCCCATCCGGTGCAACACACTGTAAAGAGGTCCGCAGATATTCCTCTTCTCCGACCTCTTCGCCTACACTGCCGTTGAGATCAACAGCGAACGAAGGGGAGGCGACAGGTTGGACGGGTGGCTCGTACGCAGGGACGGAGGAAGATGCAACGGCAGGTCTGGAGCTAGAACCGGCTATCGTGGCTAAAGTGGTGGTATTCCGGTTCGAACCCCCCGAGCTGGACACCGCATCAACCAACTTTGCCAACAGTTCTGATGTCCTTACCTCTGAAAACTGCCGGCGACAATGAAACATGACCTGCAAGTCCTCATCACTCCCGATCGTGAAACAATCGTACTTTACGGTTTCCTGGAGCACTGTGATTGGAATTCAATAAAAAAATTTCTTAACCCGTTTCACACCTTCTAGACCAAGTTTCAGCAGTACAGAGCTAACAAGGTCCTCATACCTCGTCATAGGCCTGACGATAATACAAAGAGAATCCTTATCAGTGAACTTCACACCGGAACAAGTTTTTCTTTTAATGGATCCTCTGTGGTGAACCAACACTACGAAACTCTCCTCACTAGCCATTTTACCCCTCTCTAATGATAGCAACTCACGTTCACACCATATATATACGGGTCTGGTCCTCACTAATTCGAACCAGCCTAGTACGAAATATGGTCTGTGTAATTCGAACCTAATTGGTTCGAATTATCAAGTTAGAATTCGAACCAGATTGGTTCGAAGTATGTGGCAACGGATTACAATGTGTAATTCGAACCTATTTGGTTCGAATTACATGGAAAGTGAGTTCGAACCATATTGGTTCGAACTACATAGAAATGGGCTTTGGTTGATTGATGAATCAGATTTTGCTTTGGCTTATTTGTGTCAAATTGTTCTCTCCTTGGCTTGTTTACGTTTTTTTACCCTAATTTGTTCTTGTTTAGTTCGGGACTTAAATTTTCTCACTCACTTCCGTTCAGAATGTGTTCAGACAATCTCCGTGTTTGTGAGAGAGGAGAATTGAATTTGAGATCTCTATTAAGTCCAATTTGTGCCTAGTTCAGCTTCATACGAATACTTTCTCACTTGCTTCTATGATTTCAATGATTCCAGATTGCTATTTCTGCACCTCGTCTGTGGATTTCGTGAATTGAATTGCAGAAAATGCAAGAATTGCAATCGTCAACTCAAGCTTCTCACGACTTCCAAAGTGAACGATAATTGAACAATCACACAACTGATACTCTCATTGTGGATTCAAGATCAGCATCTACTACAATTAATGATAGCAAGAAAATTTCACGCCGAGACATTGAGCTTGTAAGCAAATCCTACTAGCTTGTTAGGAAGCTGATTTAAAAAAATAAAATAAAATCTTAAAACAAAATTTGTTTATAGATGCAGAATTTGATAGAAAGGTGCCTACAATTATATATGAATAAAGATGAAGTTATGAAAACACTTTTGACCAGAGTAAGGATAGATCCTGGATTTACAATTCTAGGTAATCTTGAAATTCTCTATCATGTAATTTATATTTTTCATCCTTTTTGTAATATAAATAGTTGATTATATGAGCTATTCAATTTTTATTTGAACAGAATGGTTATCCATTACCTAAATTATTGATGTAATTTGTTTGATTTTTCCACCCTGTATTAAGAGCAATTATTGATGTATTCAGAATGGTTATCCTTTTTGTAATATAAAGTGTTTGGACTTTTTGATAATCAATTTAAAATACAATATGAATTCCATCTTGCTGTGCCTCCGCTTTACCCTATTCGAATGGATCTTTGTTGCAGAAATTCTTATGTTGGCAACATGCCCTTTTTCATTGAAATTGAAGAAAGACTTGAGAAGGTTACAATTTTTAATATCCTTACTTTATGCCTTTGAGTTATCTATTTGATTATTTGCTTGCTGTATATTCTCCCTTTGTTAACATTTTAATAGATGTGGGAGGAAATTTTAAGACTGAAATATTACTGGAGAGACACAATATCATTTTGATGTCAAATCACCAGACTGAAGCAGATTCTGCTGTTATTGCATTGCTAATTGAAAAAAAGGCCCCACATCTTGCTGAAAATATGGTATTTTTTTTAATTTTATAATTTTTTATTGTTTTATTATTTTAACAATCTTTGTGTACATGTGTAACTGCTGAAGAAATTGAATTTTGCCAATTGTTATACAGACCTATGTAACAGGAAATAGAGTTGTTACTGATCTTTTGTGCAAGCCCTTCAGTTTTGGCAGGTCTATTTTATACTTCTGTTTATTAAATTTGAAATAATTTTAACAAATGTAGTTGACTTAATAATCTTTGTTTTTATAGGAATTTGATTTGTGTATACTCTAAAAAGCATATGCTTGACGACCCCTTACAAATAGAAATGAAAAAAAAAAAAGCAAATACATGAAGTTTGAAGGAGATGGCTGTGCTTTTAAGGTATATCTGTTAGTGTAGAGTTAATAACTTTTTCTTTATAGATTCTAAATTCTGTAGCTTATCAATCTTAGTCCATGTTTTCTTGGAACCTGTAAGCTTTGAAATTTAAATATAATTCTTAAAAGGAAATATAAAAAGTAACTGCAGATAATTTCTTCAATTAATTATTCGTATTGATTGGTCAAATGTCCATTATTTTGGCTTTCAGCTATTAAAGTTCTGCTTTTTGGTATAGGGGTGGATCTCAGCTAATTTGGATTGCCCCAAGTGGTGGTAGGGATTGAACAGATTCAAAAACTGGAGAATTTGTACCAGTAAGTTAATTTTCCTGTTAAAATGATATTATAAAAAAGAGCATTACAGTCCTAGTTATTTGAAGCTATCATATGATAAATATATCATAGATATAATGTAACTTAATCATAGTGACCAATAGAATAGATCAACAGAAAGCTATTTGTCTTGATACTGAGAGTTAGAATCTTTAATGCTTCTTGGAAGGGTCTTCAAACTCATATTTTCTTGTAGTTATTCTTTTTTATGCTGACTTTTAGGTTGTTTTATGCTTCTGTTAGTTTACATAGATTCTCTTTAGATTGTGTCAGATAAATCTAAACCTAAGAAAAACATTGACGGTGATTTTCAAGGTCAATATAAAAAGCTAGTAGGATATTGTGGCTGTCACTATAACAATAATCACTAACGGAGCTTTCAACAATAAGTAAGCTTATCTTTTCAATTAGTACTACTTTTCACACAAAACCACCTGAAGATTCCTATTCTATCAATCACTAGCTAAACCAAAGAGATACTCTCGTGTCTATTTGAATTAGATTTAGATTTATGAGATAACTAATCATAAAGTAAAAAGTAGTTATTGTTGTTGTGAAACTTGTTCAGGAAAATTTAGGCAAAGAAGTCAATTTGTATTCCAGCAGCAGCAGCACCAAGCAGTAGACAAGGTGGAAAGGTAGTTCCCTCTGATCTGTGGGCTTGGAGAAAATACAGTCAAAAACCCATTAAAGGTTCTCCATTAATCTCTGCATATGTACTCTTACAGTTTTGTATTTCTAACTTTGAGGACATGGATGATTTCAACTATTCACTTTCTGAAGTGAAAAGCAAGTACAGAGTATGTTTAAAATGTAGTGGTCCTCATATGCACATAAGGTGTTTGATAATACGAAAACAATCTTAAACTTTAAATTTTGTTGCTTGCTCCAGGATGCTACCCTTTTACCGAAGTGGAAAGCATTTCAGACAGTCATATTTAATGAACTGGTGAAGAAGTTAATAATGTCGCTTTCTTATTTCTGATTATAGTTTGGTTAGATTCTAAAATCGGGGTATACTTTGTATCAATTCTGCAGTTAAAATTACGTTCATGTAAATTTTAATTACCTTTTCCTCTTTGTTCTGTTATGTGCTTCAATAGTTTCTTCATTGCAGTTTTCACACAAATTATAGTTTGAATTTGTTATTATTGAAATTTGCAGGTGTTGGTGTTTATACTTATTTACTAGAGCCACTTTAGTGGGCTGGCTGGTTTCAAGTAAGTTTAGGAGGAACCTTCCTATTTTCTCTTTTTTCCCTACTTGGTTGTGTGTTTGAGAATGAGACTGTTTGATTACATCTGGACCTGAAACAACTTTGGTGCAGTGATTGTTGGGGTGGTAGCAAACTTTATGGCTTATATTTATGCTCCGACAATACTCGTTACGCTGCTTGGCGCTATCAATATTATTTGTCAGGTACATAGATCTCTAGTCTAGCTAAAATGCTAAGTAGTTTCTATGTCTATGCTGTTAGGCAAATTGGTAGCTTTGGATTCTCTTGTTTTAAGGATCTTAGAACTGTTCTTCAATCTGTTGTGGAGCTTAAAGATTTCTTGGATCACACTGCTATGCTTTCTATGCCAAATCAAAGAAGCATTACTCATCAGGTACCAGCAGCCATCGCTCACTAATATAATCTTAATTAGGATCTTCATTATTGGAAATATTATTTTTGTTTAATTTGTTACTGTTAATTAGTACTCTTTCTTTGGAATTTTGGGGAGGCTTATTATTATTATGAATATTGATTTATTTGTTCATCATCTATATATCTCTTGTTTGATCTGTATTTGTTTTCTTTTTCTTTTTCCTTTGATCTTTGTTGAATTTGAAGAGAAAATGAACTGTAATTTTAGCATGATGAATAATTGGGAATGTGAAATCTGAAAATTTATAGAGTCCAGATTTGTATTTATTGTCTTTTTGGTTGGCACATATGTCAAAACAATTTGGGGGGTTTTGGAACCCCAAACCATTTGGTGGGGTTATAAACCTCTACAAATAAGAGAAAAAACTGCTACAAATAAACAAAAATCTTGTAGTGGTGGTTCTAGTTTATTATGATTATTGTTATTATTTTTTTATAAACTGAATTATTAGTCTCATTAGATAGAGCAAATTAAACAAAAATTAGCCATAAATAATAATACTGAAAAATTATACGATACCAAAAAAGAACATTAAGAGTACTACAAAAAAAATTACAGAAACATACTAAAAAATATCAAAAAGGAAATATACTTAAAAAATTATATTATAATTTAATGTCATATTTTTTTATTAATTATCTTTTTAAAAATAATTTTAATTTTTTAATTAATATTATTCAAATAATATAACATTCATTATAAATTATGTTGATATAAACTTACTTCTATTTAAAATTAATTTTATAAAATTAAATTCATAGACCCTAAATAAGATTTATAATTTAGGATTTAACTCCACATTCATTAACTCCCAACAAATCAATTTTATAAACTCATCAACCAAAATCAATGTTATCAACACATCAAAGTTTGCACATTATAACTGCAACTAATCCAAGTTGTAAGCCTAAATTTATTACAAAGTCAATAAATTCATTACAAAGCCCACCACATGCATACAGAATTACAGAGTAAAAATTTCAATTCCAACATGTCAATCCTCTCAATGCCACAAGGCTCACAACACAAGCAAGATGTACCTTTTAAGTCCAAAAAAAAAAATAACGCATACGGCATACCTTCTACAGTTCTACACCTGGTCTAACGTCCAAAAAAATGAACTTAATACTTGTTATATTAGTAAACTAAACCTAAAAGTTAAACAAACCTACTAACTTCAATAATGACCTAAGCTTACTCTGATTTTGTCGGCAAAGAATTCGATGGTTCCAGAACGTTTGGATCATTAAATAGTTTCATAACAAAACATATTTTTAAAATTTTTCAATAACGGTTAACTAGTCCGTTTCTAATTTTAATTACAAATTAATCCCATATATTTTATTTCATTATAAAAATTGTTTTTTATTTTATCATTTATTAATTATGTTTATTAATAGTCAAAAATAAAAACAATAACGAATTAGATCTTTCATTAATCGTAATAACTTTTTGCCAATTCTAATTTAAAAGTTTATCTTTGATCCATTACATTTGTCGAGAATTTTGAAATCGTGTTTCTTAAAAAATCAATCGATTGGATTAATAAAACAGGATTAATAAAACAATGGATTGAATTTCAAATTTCCCATAACTCAATCGATTGGACTTCAGGTTACCACAAAATAATCTATTGAAAATTACACAGCAGTATAATTTTCGTAAAAATCAATCGATTGGTCATATTATCCAATTGATTGAACGATGACTAGAATATGATTTTTTTATAATTCAATCGATTGTTTATATTACCCAGTTCAATCGATTGGTATGATTATTCAATCGATTGAAATGTGACGTAAATAAGTTTTTTGCTGTATTCAATCGATTGAATTTTGAATCGCGCCGTTCTCAATTTTCATATCGTTTTTATAAATTTTGAATCGCACCATAACTAATGGTTTATAAATCGATTGAGTTATGGGAAACCTAAAATTCAATCCATTGTTTTGTTAATCCAATCGATTGATTTTCTAAGAAATACGATTTTAAAATCCTCGACGGATGTAATGGATCAAAAATAAACTTTTAATCGATTGTGATTGCTAAAAAGTTATTACGATCAATGGAAGATCTAATTTGTTATTATTTTTGTTTTTTATTATTAATAAACATAATAGATGAATGATAAAATAATAATTTATAAAATAAAAAATAGTTTTTATAATTAAATAAAATATATAGAGTTAATTTGTAATTAAAATTAAAAACAGACTATTTAACAATTATTGAAAAATTTTAAAAATATATTTTATTATGAGACTATTTAGTGTGTGTTTGGATTGTGGTTGGTCAAACTGGAATTTGAATAAAAGTGATTTTATAAAATTGATTTTGGGTAGAAGTAAGTTTGTCTCAACATGATTTATGTTTGGCAATTCTATACTAGAATTGATTTTGACAAAATAAATATTGTTTGGATAATATTAGTTAAAATCACTTTTAGATAGATAATTACTAAAAAGGACATGACATTAAATTATAATGTTATTTTTTATATATATTTAATTTTTTTTATATTTTTTTCGTATATGTTTTTATATAGTATATTTTTAATATTTTTAATATTCTTTTTTAGTACGCTATAATTTTTTATTATTATTATTATTTATGGTTAATTTTTTTGTTTAATTTATTTTACTTAATAGGATCAATAAATTATATTATAAAAAGATAATAATAAATATAATGTACAAAAATTTCCATTATAAAAATATATAATGTCAAATAAAAAATTAGTAAAAATATAAATAATAAATAATAGAAAAAAAGAACTCATGTGAAGAGAAATAATAAGAATTCTATAAGTAATATAATAATATGTATAAAGGATAAAATTGGTAAAAAAAAAATAAAAGTTAAATGTCAATGGCTAAAAGCCAGTTAGTGCAGCGCAGAAACTAAAAATTCTTACTTCTTGTAAACATGGTTTTGTAATCAAAATCACTTTTGCTTTTATAGATAGAAAAATTAGCCAAACCAAAAATAGAAGCGTTCAAGAAGCTGTAACGTGCTTTTCCTCTTTCAACGTAGTTGCCAAACACATTCTTAATGGTCCAAACATTTTAGAACCAACGAATCTTTTGCTGATTTTATCCTTTTACATAGCTACTTTTTAGACCTACCACAATAGGATCTCATATGAAGCCGCCACATGTCCTCTGCATGTGTACAGAATTATAGAGTAGAAAGTTCAATTTCAACATACCAATCCTCTCAATACCACAAGGCTCACAACACAAGCAAGATGTACCTTTAAGTCAAAAAAAAAAAAGTAACACATACCTTCTACAGTTCTACCAGCACCTGGTCTAACGTCCAAAAAAACTAACTTATACTTCTTATTAGTAAACTAAACCTAAAAGCTAAACAAACCTACTAACTTCAATAATGACCTAAGCTTACTATGACTTTGTCCTTTTACACAGCGATTTTTTAGACCTGTCACAATGAGATCTCATATGAAGCCGCCACATGCCCTCTGCATGTGTAAATACAAGTTCCAATCTACACAGTAACAAAATCCTAAAATGAGAGATCACATGTTATGTGAATTGTCACAACTGACAACCCTAACCACAAAACAAAAAGAGAAGAGCATGGTGAGGAAGCAGCTGGGCATGAATGACATCCTCCCTCGGGAGCTCATTGACCGAATCTTTCTAAGGGTACCCGCCAAAGACCTGTTTCGCCTCAGATTCGTTTCAAAACTTTGGCACTCTCTCATTTCTGATCGACACTTTGCGGAATCGCATTACAACTTCCACTCCGCATCTTCCCGTTCGGTCTTCTTGGTAAAAGACTATACTAATGCTTGCTGTGTTCTCTTAGACACGCTATTTGATGTTGCAGCAGCACCACCAACACTCAAAGAGGTATCACTCCCTTCTAGGAAGAAGCCATATTCTCTTTTTAGTCTCTTGGGATCCTGCAGAGGTTTTCTTCTCTTAGAGGAAAAACCAGCTAATTTTCTTGTTATATGGAATCCACTGACCGGATCCAGCAAAACAATATCTTACTCTCATATCGCCTCAGAGATCCAGCCCGATGATGCATTTCGATATGGATTTGGTTTCGATGCATCACGTGATGACTATTTAATAGTTCTATATTGGCATGATAATTATTACAACGAAGACGTATACTTAGAATGCTTTTCGTTGAGAACCAATTCATGGATTAATCTCGATGCAGCACTCCCCAAACCCTTGGGTAGGTGGAAGCAGCGGAAACGTTCTGATTTGTTCTTACATGGTGCTATTCATTGGTTGTGTTGCTCTAGTAAAGATTACATTGATGATGATATTCTTATCTTTGATTTGAAGGAAAGGAGTTTCTCAAAGATATCTATACCAAAACAACTCGTAGGGTAGGGTGTGACCCCATCTATCTCATCACAGTAGGAGGGTGCCTAGCCTTGTGTTCAGATGACAAGCATAAAACTGAGATATGGGTTATGAAAGAATATAAAGTGCCGTCATCTTGGATTTTAATGTATGAGATTCCTTATGGTAACAATGTGCCTATATGCATGTCCAATGGAAGTGACATTATTGCGCTAAATTATACTCCGTCGTATTGCAAGTTAAGATTTGTCAAATATAATGTCAGTGGAGAGCTTCTGAATATTATTACTTCCATAGAAGTTTCACTGTATATACAGAGAGTTTCTTTCCATTCCCCTGTGACATTAAGGATAGGGATAAGAAGAAGAAAACTGGTATGTAAACTATTCTCCTATGCTTTGCACCCTATTGCTTTGTGATTAATGTAAAAGTACCAAGCAAAATCCATCATGCATAAAGATGCATTCAGATATGAGATTTGACTATTGATGGTATGAAATTAGAATTTATCATTAATCACTTTCTTACTTCTTACAGTCCAGTCTTATGGTGAGGCTTAAGGTTTGCAGGCCAAGAATGTTTTGAACAACATGATGTTGCCGAAGATTAGAATCACAGTGGGGTCAAATAAAGGAAGAGAATATGGAGCAAGCATATTAGTGAACAACGAACATACAGGCGAACAACTTAGAGCTGTAAATAAATCGTAGGGTTCACAAGTTGAGCATGAAGAAGATCGAAAAACTTTAATTTTATTTTGCTTTGGAGGTATGATTTTCTTTCCAAATTTCACATTGTTATTAGCTATGCTGTGGACACTAATAAGTAATAACAGTCTTGTGTAGCTGTTTCTTTCCCTGTTTCTCCTTGGCTTCTATCCAAGTATCATTACAAAAAAGACTACTTAACTTACTAGCTCCTTCCATTTTCATTTTCATCTGGTTGTTTAATAGCTTAAATGTTAAAGAACAATCATATGTCAGAATCTGCTGTCTCGGCATTGCTATTGATCCTTGTATCTGAGGCCTTTTCACAGAACCATTTTTAATTCTATATCATAAAAACTAGTCATACTTTTGTATGAGAAGAATCTAAGTTAGTTTTATACTATCTGGTGTGAGGTGCTGCAAGGTGCATTGGCTTTTGGGATTTATAGCACACTGAGCATCAAGTTAATTTTGTTGGGATCTTTAGTTGAAATTTTTTGAAGTTAAAGTTCTTAAAAAACACTAAACTTTCTTTTTTCCTCTCCTTGGGTGTAGGGAGAAAATGTCTTTTTTGTTATATATCTTTTTCTATATGATCTTTTTGTTTGGGGAAATTTACATAGATGCTTTTCTTCAATTTTCTTCTTGTCCTACTAAGATATATGAATCAATATCTTGATTAAATGGCTACATATTCTGATGCAAGAGTAGAGCATTTTATGTGGTTTCAAGAGCTATAGATGAGGTGGTGAATTCTAAAAATGTTACATAAAAACTATTTTAATGTGTGAAGGGTAAAATTGGACCTGCCTTTGACATAAAAAACTCTAGAGAAAATGCATGTTCAAGATTCCAACTTATGATTATCATTTGTCAGCTAATTTTTATTAAAAGGTGTTTGATTCGCTAGGACGATAAATTTATACGTGTCAGTATAATAAAAATATGGACAAATTAAAACATAACATGTTGATTATATTTTTTATGTTAATAATTAATTTTTTTTAAATACATATCATATCAATAATTTTACTAAATCACTCTTATACTTTAATAAAAATAAAAATAAATTTTATTTAATTTTTACAAAAAGACTTAAATATCCTTTTTTTATATTGAACAAAAACAACTCTAATTCTTTAATTTAATCAAAATTTAATTAACTTTAGTTTTATAATTATAAATCTGAATCAATTTAAAAATCAAAACCAAAATACATTTTATTATTCATATACACTAAAAAATTGCTTTGTTTATCATGAACCTTAATCTAATCTCTCCTACTCCCTTCATACCAAAAAGAAAAATATATCTAAAGAACTGTTCTTCTTCTTTGTATACCAATCTACTAATAAAGAGCAACATCACCCCTAATCTCTACCGGATAGCAGCAGTCTATCCTCAGTTCCTCGTCCTTCCTCGTCGGACACTGCCATTGTCCTTCCTCCCCTGATCTCGACTTAGTCATTGATCAATTCAACGCTTCCTGCAGGTCCTACTCTTCTTCGCTTGTGCATCGATACTTCACCTTCTGTCCCAATGATTCTCACAGGTGATTTTCTTTTCCTCTCTCATTTGATTTTTCGGTGTGCTTCCAATTCTAGTTGAGCTTACTTGCCACCATGATCCAATGAGATTTTTAGTCTTTCCAAAGATTTGGCATCAAATGAACTGATTCTATTTTTCTAAGCGTTAATATATATATAAAACTGCCTTACTACCTTAATATGTTCAATTTTGAGAGATTGAGTCCTGATGAATTGTTTAGTTTTGGAAATATTTTTATGGAAAAGTCTAGGGGGCCAGCAGTTTTATTGAATTTTGGCCAGCATGTAACCAGCAGAGGAAGGTGAGCCATTGGATGAAATCTCACACCAATCTCACACCATCAAATCATCATTGATGGCTAATTGATGGCTAACAATCACAAAAATTGCTAGCCCCTAACATTGCTCTATTTTTATTATTGGTATCAATACACCGTTTTGATTTTTTTTTTTAGTATTACATAGCGCAAGTGACACAGTTGCCTTTGTTACTGTAATCCACTAGGATTGATTCGTTGGTAAATTTTTTCAGTTTTAGAAGGTTTTAAGATTTGAGAAGTAAGTTTTTGGTCGACAGACTGTTATAAAAATGTGAGTTTACAACACTGAGCTATCTATGCACCATATTTCTTTTGAATATTGAACTGCCTAGTCACACAGGCCTTGCTTTTTTAAAAGATATATGATCATCTTATGTCTTGAATAGATACGTTTTGATTTGAAACTTGAATTTTCTTACTTTTACACATCATCACGTGTGCACTACCTAAACCTTCCCGGCATCTTGTTTTGAATTTTAAGTACATCATATAAATTATTGAAGGTGAAAAGTCTAACATGAAAGCTTTAACTGAAATTAGAGACTCAAAACAACATTGATAGATTGAAGAGTTTTTTCTTAATAAAATAATTCATTTTTAATGTAATTCATACCATTAATTATTCACAGAAGGGAAATGGAGATAGTGAAAAAAGTTATCACCAATCAACAGTTTCATTATTCGATTTTCAATGGAGTACCCTCCAGATGATTGTGCTGAGAGAAATTCCGACTTCTCAGACACTACTATCCTCTAATAACTGCTGCTGGTCAAAATGGCCTTGCAAATGCCCTTTCAAATTCAGCAGATAGGCTGCCACTGGGGACACGATGTGCTAATCCTGCTTTACCTTTTATAAGGTATTTATTCGGTTAAACATTTAATTTTCAGTTTGACAATTTACATCATGACTATTCAATACAAATGGACAAAGGATAACAATTTGATTACTAATTGTTTTCAGGTTGCATTCTTTTCCGCTCTTTCCAATACAAATGGACATTGTAAAACGGAATCCATCTAGATCAGACTGGTGGGCAGGTTCTGCTCCTTCAGGTCCATTCATTTATACACCCTTCAGTAAAGGAGATCCAATCAATGTCAAAAAGCAAGAACTTATTTGGGTTGTTGGAGAGCCTATCCAGGTCATGGTGGAATTGGCAAACCCAGGTGGCTTTGATTTAAGGGTTGATATACCTATCTGTTCATTAAGGAAACTTAGATGCTTTTCCATGAGTGTAAAATTCTTGCCAAATTCATCGAAAGTGATCACCTTATCAGGCATTCCAACATCAGTGGGATCGGTTACAATTTCTAGGTGCATTGTTCATTGTTTTGGTGTTATTACTGAACATCTTTTTAAAAAGGTTGACAATCTACTTTTTGGGGCAACCCAAGGACTTGTCCTTTCTGACCCTTTTCGATCTTGTGGATCTCCAAAGTCGAAGAATGTAACCGTTCCAAATATTTCTGTAGTTCCACCACTTCCGTTGCTGATATCACGTGTTGTTGGAGGTGATGGTGCCATCATTTTATATGAAGGTGAAAATCGTTATATATAGATAAGTCTGGCTAATACAGGCACAGTTACAATTGAGCAGGCGCATATTTCTCTGTCACGAAAAAATCAAGATTCTGTGATTTCATATTTTAGTGAGATTTTAAAATCTTGCCTCTCTCTAAAGCCTGGTGCTGAAGTGACCTAAAAGCTAAACAAACCTACTAACTTCAATAATGATCTAAACTACTCTGACTTCGTCTTTTCACATAGCTACTTTTTAGACCTGCCACGATAGGATCTCATATGAAGCCGCCACATGTCTCCTAAAATGAGAGATCACTTGTTATGTGAATTGTCACAACTGACGACCCTAACCACAAAACACAAAGAGAAGGAGCATGGAGAGGAAGCACCTGGGCATGAATGACATCCTCCCTCCGGAGCTCATTGACCGAATCTTTCTAAGGGTACCCGCCAAAGACCTGTTTCGCCTCAGATTCGTTTCAAAACTTTGGCACTCTCCCATTTCCGATCCACACTTTGCGGAATCGCATTACAACTCCCACTCGGCATCTTCCCGTTCGGTCTTGTTGGTAAAAGACTATACTAATGCTTGCTGTGTTCCCTTAGACACGCTATTTGATGTTGCAGCAGCACCACCAACGTTCAAAGAGGTATCTCTCCCTTCCAGGAAGGAGCCATGTTCCCTTTTTCGTCTCTTGGGATCCTGTAGAGGCTTTGTTCTCTTAGAGGAAAAACTAGCTTATTTTTTTTGTTATAAATTTTTATGTCCTTTTTTGAGTATTAATTTTTAAATTCAAATTGTATATATTTTAAATTTTGTTTGTTGCATAGGAATACATAAAAATTTGAAATATAATTATATTTTATATTTTGTTTATTGTATTTTTTTATCAAAGATAGGAGATTTAACACACAATCTTTTAATTGAGTATGAAAAGACTATGTCATTTGAGTTATTACTCGTTGACATATTTTGTTTATTGTATGAGAGTATATAAAAATTTGAAATATATTTAAATTTCGTTTGTTGGATAGGAATATATTTAAAAGATTGGAAATATGAAGTTGATGCACGATAAATAAAACAGAAAAAATGATAAGAGAATTGAAACGGTTATCTTCTACAGTCCCACTCTTTCTCTATTTATTTATTCTCATCAACCTCTCTTAATAATTGGCAAACCTCTCCTGACAATGGGTAAACGATTATCTCCTACTCTTTTTCTGTTTTATTTATCCCCATCAACTTCTCAAACAATTATCTCTTACTCTTTCTCTGTTTTATTTATCCCCGTCAACCTCTCTTGACAATTGGCAAACAATTATCTCCCGCCTTTCCTCTGTTTTATTTATCTCCCTAATACACAATTAAAATATTATTTCCCCATTCTTTCTCTATTTTATTTATTCTCATCATAAAACTTGAATAACGTACAAATTTTTTGTTTTTTAAATTTAAATCAATCAAATTTGATCTATAATTTAATCTAAAATTTTTTAAGTACTCTTTTTAAGTATTAATTGATCAAACATATCCAGTTTAATCTCTTCTACCAACCTTTTTAAGTACTAATTGCATGGTAAAATATCTTTTATTATTTTCAAAAAGTATATTTTTATATTTACAAATATATATAACGAGATAATTTTTCATGTAACTCGTTTATACTGTAAACTAAACGAGATATACGAAAATTGAAAAAATAAATATAGTAAATATTTTTTAAATTATTTATTTCAGTAATCATTATAATTAATTTATTTATTAAAATAAAAATCCTTACAATACTCTTATTATAAAAAATAATTAAAATATTTCTATTATATATATATATATATTTATTAAAAACTCTAAATTATAACCATTCTCCTCTCTCTATTATATATAATAGGAATATTTTAGTAATTTTTTAAAATAAAAATATTATAGTTATTTTCTATAAAAAAATATTAATTTAGATCGGTTCAAAGTTTAGTTAAATGTTCGATTTGTCTGGTCTAGTTTTGACAAAAATAACACGATTTAATCGATTATATATATTAAATTTTAATTATTAAAAAATATCTTTTAAAAAAGACATTTTAAACATCTTTATTTATGTGATTCCCTTTATAAGATTGATTATGAAAATATATAAAAGTGTTTACTATGATATCTAAAAGTTATTGTCTAATTGCTAAAAAAATTAAATAATTAATTTTAAATTTAAAAATATAAAAATTAAAAAACTTAAATATTTAAAAATTATTATCAAAAACAAATTAAATTAAAATTAGACGCTTGACCATCTATAAAATAGGAGATCACATGTGAATTGTCACAACTCACAACGCACAACCCTAAAACCACATAACAAAGAGAGAAAGAGCATGGAGAGGAAGCACATGGGCATGAATGACATCCTCCCTCCGGAGCTCATTCACCGAATTCTTCTAAGGGTACCCGCCGGAGACCTGTTTCGCCTCAGATTCATTTCAAAACTTTGGCACTCTCTCATATCCCATCCAGACTTTGCGGAATCACATTACGACCTCAACTCTGCCACATCTTCCCATTCGCACTTCTTCTTGCTAAAAAACTGTACTAATGCTTGGTGTGTTCAGCTCGACACGGTATTTGATGTTCCAACACACAAAGAGGTATCTCTCCCTTCCAGGAAGATGCCATCATTGTCATGTTCTCTTTTTCGTACCATGGGATCCTGCAGAGGCTTTGTTCTCTTAGACAAAAAACTAGATTTTCTTGTTATATGGAACCCATTGACTGGATCCAGCAAAACAATATCTTACTCTCATATTAAGGTCCCGCGCTATGATTTAATTCGATATGGATTTGGTTTCGATGCATCACGAGATGACTATTTAATAGTTCTATCTTGGCACGATGACTACAACCAACACCGCTTAGTTTGCTTTTCGTTGAGAACCAATTCATGGATTAATCTCGATGCATCACTCCCCAAATACATGACTAGCTGGAAGCATCAACTTTTTGGGTGGTTCTTACATGGCGCTATTCATTGGTTGTGTTACTCTAGAAATTACATTGATGATGGTATTCTTATCTTTGATTTGAAGGAAAGGAGTTTCTCCAAGATATCTATGCCACAACAACTCGTAGGGGATTATCCCATCACTTTCATTCTCATCATATTAGGAGGGTGCCTAGCCTTGTATTTGTATGACGATGAAAACAATAAAACTAAGATATGGGTTATGAAAGAATATAAAGTGCCGTCATCTTGGATTTTATATGACATTCCTTATGGTATGCCTCTATGCATGTCCAATGGAAGTGACATTATTGCGATAAATTTTACACCCCAGTATTACAGGTTAAGATTTGTCAAATATAACGTCAGTGGAGAGCTTCTAAATTATTCTCCTCGACCTCTTTCTGAACATGATTACTTCTATAGAAGTTTCTGTGTATACAACGAGAGTCTCTTTCCATTCCCCGGTGACATTAAGGATAAGGATAAGAAGAACAAAACTGGTATGTAAACTATTCTCCTATGCTTTACACCCTATTGCTTTGTGATTAATGAAAAAGTACCAAGCAAGATGCATCATGCATAAAGTTGCATTGAGATATGAGATTTGACTATTGATGGTATGAAATTACAATTTATCATTAATCACTTTCTTGCTTCTTACAGTCCAGTCTTATGGTGAGGCTTAAGGTTTAGCTATGTTTTCATGTCTAAAGCCGTGACCTTTACCCGCTGATCTTCTTTGCAGGCCAAGAATGTTTTGAACAACATGATGTTGCCAAAGATTAGAATCACAATGGGGTCAAATAAAGGAAGAGAATATAGAGTAAGCATATCAGTGGACAACGAACATACAGGCGAACAATTTAGAGTTGTAAATAAATGGTAGGGTTAACAAGTTGAGCATGAAGAAGATTGAAAACCTTCAATTTTATTTTGCTTTGGAAGTATGATTTTCTTTCCAAATTTCTCTTTGTTAGTTTTGCTGTGGACACTAATAAGTAATAACAGTCTTGTGTAGCTATTTCTTTCCCTGTTTCTCCTTGGCTTCTATCCAAGTATCATTACAAAAAAGACTACTTAACTTACTAGCTCCTTCCATTTTCTTTTTCTTTTGGTTGTTTAATAGCTAGAGAGGTAACGAATGCTTAAATATTAAAGAACAATCATATGTCAGAATGTGCTAGATTTTTATTGATTTGGGTTGAACTGGCTTAAGCATTTTTTTTAATAGATAAATTCTTCTATTTAGTTTCAAGTTATCTTGTTTCTATATACTAATTGCAAGGGAGAAGTCAAAAATATATTAATGGACGAAGGCAACGATGGGACCTAAACAACACTTGAAGTAATCAAGTATACATTCAAAGCAGTTTTACTCGCGTGTAAATATATACTATGGTATTGGACACAAGCATATTATACAAGAACGAATATCACATAAAAATGCACATCTATTAGAACCGTAAAACTGTTGTTACCTTGCTTCTGTCAGGAGCAGCAGCAATATCAACTATAGGACTCTCAGCAATATCAACCATAAAACAAATTAAGCATATTATACCTGTAAGAAAATATTTTTCCTTTGTTAACTTAGCCTAAATAATGAAAGACCAACTTGTCATCATTTTAAAATATGATAAATGACTTTATTTTTTGTATTTTAGTTTTATCAGAGACAAATTAACTCTTTTCATATTTAAGATTTTGGATATAAAATCTATTAAAGAAAATCAATGTTAAGAGTTTATACATGTGACCTATTTTTTATCAAATGTTTAACAGATTATAAATACTGAAAAAATCAAATAGAACAAAAAAAAATATAGTGATAATATAAAATAGGAAAAGTATAGATAACCAACAATATTTTTGAACAATGTGTGAATAATGTGAATTAATAGAGTTAAAAGAGTAAATTTAATTAGTAATATTAAATTAGAATGTAATGTATTTTTGTTTAATTGGTGGTTATTCATATTATTCAAGATAGTCGTTGTTTATCTAGTACTCCTATAAAATAATAAAGGTAAGAGTACAGTAGAATTGACCAATACAAATAGAATTATTCCACCACCATATATATAACATTAATAATCAACCAACGTGCTGTTGCCTAGTCCTATATATATATATATATATATAGTTTGTTATATATATAGTTTGTTGAAAGTTGATCTTGTTAGGAATTGAAAAAAGATTCACAATGTATGTTATTACTCCCACCTTCCAAAAGCAAAATCCCAAGGCTTTTAAGCAAAGTTTGCATCATTATTATATATGCACTTCTAATATACATGCTTTTAGATAAGTCATACCCACCACTCAACACTTGTGTATCATCATGGAAACTAGCTTTTACAATAAAGTTCATCCTCAAAAGTGAGCATTTTATTTAAAAGGGTGGACTTTTTAAAAGTCACCACACACACATACATACATATATAATTTAGGTTGTTTAAATGTTACTAAAATCCGTTAGGTAAAATTACCATAATGTATGGGTATTAGCTCTTTACCAATAATTTGTCCATGTACTACTTAGTTTCTTAAAAATGGTTAATTATATAATACAAATTTTTATGCTACTACCAATAAATAACAAGACATAAAAGATAGAGACATAATATTTAATATTTTTATATTTTGTTTGATAATAAAGTAAAATAAATTATAAAAAATTAATTTATTTTTATTTTTATTATTCAAAAATTTTGAGAAAAAAATATAATAATAAAAATATAATTATGAAAAATTAATAAAAATAATAAAAGAAAAATAAAAAATAAATTATGTTTTTTGTTAGTATTTTTGTCTTTTTTATTAGAATGGACATAAAATATATTAATTCATTATCTTTGAACATAATATCTCTATCTATATTTTATCTGCTGTCAAATACGATTTTATGTCTTTATATCTATATTTTAATGTTCCGTCCCTATAAGTAACACAGCCTAACAAACATCATCATATCTATATTTTTCTTTTTATTGATTTGGTTTGAACTGGCTTAAGCATTTTTTGTTTTTGTTTTTAATAGATAAATTCCTCCGTCTAGTTTAAGTTATCTTGTTTCTATATACTAATTGCAAGGGGGAAGTAAAAAATATATCAATGGTCAAAGCCAACGATGGGACCTAAACAACACTTAAATATAGGTACTTCATTCAACATGCATTTGTTTTGATATCCAAACTTTAGGAATAGTATACAATAGTGTGTAAGGGAGAAAAATAAAGCTACGACAATTAGGAAAATTAATGATGAATTAGTTTCTAATAATAAGGAGCAGCTGGCATTCAATGAAAAAAGGAAGTTAGTTATGCAGAGTGAACAGATGGCGCAAAATCCACCAATTTAGGAAGTGAGAAAAAGCAAGAGAGAAAGAACTTTTAATAGGAGGCTGGAGGAGTTTGTTGGGTAACGAACTTGTGGTAATTTGTCATCTCTCTTACTTTCTCTGATTCTCTCTGAACCTCTCTGGACTTTCTCTGAAATCATTCTGAATTTCCTTTCTCCTTTTCCCAGGACATTGCTGAATCTTGGAAGCTATCATGTGATTCTCCTCGATGATTATACTGCTTTATTATCTTTTGCTTACTTTTACAATGACTACCTTTTAATAATTTCTTTCTGTACTGCTTCATTGAAGAACTGCAGAACTCTTTTCCACTACCGTACTTTCATTTCCTTTTTTGTAAGTCATTATAAAGTCAGTTGCATCATACCTTACCATTTGGTGCTTTCATTGACCATGGCAGTCGCGGATAACACACGTATGAAGGGCATGGAGGCTGACATAAAAAAATTATTTCAGATATTAGAGGATGTGATAGACGAAAACCGTGCGGAGCGAGCCCGCGCTATTGAGTTGTCTGACTCCAAGTTCGATGCTATCCATGCCTCCATCGCACAACTCATTAACCAGGAATCCTCTACGCACCAGCATCCGCCTCATGGGTCGAGCTCGCGTTATGAACATACTCAGAATGCGCAACCGCATCGTAGGGTGAACTTTGATCTTCCCAAGTTCGATGGCACAGACGCATTGGGATGGATATTCTCTGTTGATCAGTACTTTGAATTTTACCGTGTGCCAGAGGAGGAACAAATCGGGATTGCCGCGATTCACATGTCGGGGATGGCGATACCTTGGTTTCAAATGTCGCAACGTACCGCGCCATTTCGCTCTTGAAATCAGCTGAAATGAGCGATTGAAATTGAGTTTGGGTCTTCTATGTTCAAATCTCCTTGCGAGATTTTGTTTAAGCTGCAGCAGAGTGGCTCAGTTACTGAATACTATTCTGAATTTGGGGCTCTGGCAAATCGCACCAACGTCGAGCCCCCGGATACCCTACGGGACTGCTTCATCAGTGGGTTGAAACCTGATGTACGACGAGAAGTTAAAGCACCGTGCCCTCCTTCATTAATGAGAGCTATCAGTTTAGCTCGCCTCTACGAGGATAACTTTGCCACCAACACTAAACCATCACATGGTCCATCAATCTATCGTCCGCCACTCCAACCACAAAACTCAAACACTTCCAACAGAACCCCACCCGGACAACCTTTACCACCACTATTACCTACACCGCCTCTGAGAACTCTACCAAACCCCAATCGTAACCAAGTCAAGTGACTCACCTTAGCTGAGATTCAAAATAGACGCAATAAAGGTCTGTGCTATTGGTGTGAGAAAAAAAATTTTCCTGGCCATAAATGCCCACATAAGCATTTGATGTTGCTTCAGCTGGAGGAGGATGAGGAACAGGCTATAGAGGAACCATTGACTGCTATTGCTACAATTCCAGAGTTGTTGCCACAATTGGATAAGCAGGTGGTTGATCACCATCTGTCTTACAATGCAATGAATGGCACTTCTGGCCCCGCTACCATTCGCATCAAAGCATTCATTAATGGGGTGGAAATCCAAGCTTTGATTGATGGTGGAAGTTCTGACAGTTTCATACAACCCAGAATCGCCTAATTTTTGAACTTACCAGTGCAACCAGCATTTGGGTTTAGAGTTATGGTGGGTAATTTTGATACGATGACAGTGGAGGGGTGTATTCCTACTTTGGAGGTAACAATGCAGGAGATTAAGGTGTATATTCCTGAAGTTTATGTACTACATGTTGCTGGGGGTGATTTGGTTATTGGCACGAGTTGGTTAAAAACACTAAAGGCCCATATCGACGACTATGATTCTTCATTTATCAGGTTTCTTCATGATGGAAAGTTTGTGATAATTTTTTGGGACAAATCTCGCATGCCAGCTCCAGCTCAATTCCATCATATTAAGCGAATGGTCCACACCAATGTAATTGTTGAAGCATTTACCATTCAAGTTCATAAGACAACAGCTGCAGGTGGTGATTCTGTGCAGCTACCCCAGGATATCAGGCCAGATTTGGCTGCATTACTGCAGTCTTATTCGAAGGTGTTTGCTCAACCTACTGGCCTACCACCGCAGAGGGACCACGATCATTGCATTCCTCTAGTTGCAGGAGCCACTCCAGTTAAAGTTCGTCCATATCGCTACCCACACAGTCAAAAGGCCCAAATTGAAGAAATGGTGCGGCAAATGTTGAATGACTACATCATTCGACCTAGTAAGAGTCATTTTTCTTCTCCAGTATTATTAGTTAAAAAGAAAGATGAAACTTTGCGATTTTGTACGGATCATAGGGCTTTAAATAACATCACTATTAAGAACTTCTTTCCAATACAAACTGTTGATGAACTCTTGGATGAACTGCTTGGTGCTACTGTGTTTTCTAAATTGGACTTAAGGTCCGGTTATCATCAAATCTTGGTGCAGCCTGCGGATAGACACAAGACGGCATTTAGGACCCACCAAGGGCACTATGAATGGCTAGTAATGCCATTTGGATTGACGAATGCGCCAGCTATATTTCAAGGCCTAATGAATGACGTTTTCCGCCCTTACTTGCGGAAGTTTGTTTTAGTGTTTTTCGATAATATTCTTGTTTATTGTCCTTCCTGGAATTCTCATCTCCAGCACCTGGAGACAGTATTGCAAGTGCTGCAAAGGAAAACTTTATTTGCCAAGTTGTCAAAATGTTTATTTGGTGTGACAGAGATTGATTACTTAGGCTACACGATCTCGGGTAATGGTGTCCATATGGAGAAGGACAAGGTGCAGGCGATCTTGGATTGGCAACAACCACATAATCTGAAGAAATTACGCGGATTCTTGGGCCTTACAGGGAATTATCGATGATTCATCAAAGGTTACGCTTCTATGGCAGCCCCCCTCACTGATTTATTAAAGAAGGACAGTTTTAAGTGGAGTGATAAGGTTGAAAGAGCATTGCAGGAACTCAAAGCTACTGTTACTTTTAAACCTGTCCTAGCACTACCGAATTTTTTGTTACCATTTGTAATTGAATGTGATGCTTCAGGCGTGGGGATTGGAGCAGTTCTGTCCCAAGGGAAGCATCCAATTGCATATTTCTCCAAGAAATTGGGTCTTACGATGCAGTGTCAGTCAGTGTATACTAGAGAATTTTATGCGATCACAGAGGCCGTAGCCAAGTTCCGGCACTACTTGTTGGGTAAGCAATTCATTATCAAAACAGATCAGCAAAGCCTTAAGGCATTATTGACCCAGAATTTACACACACTAGAACAGCAGAAATGGTTGCACAAATTACTTGGTTATGATTTCAAAATTCAGTACACACCGAACAAAGAGAATGTTGCTGCTGATGCGCTTTCTCGAAGTTTCTTTGCTACTTAGTCGTCCCCAAAATTAGAGTGGCTGCAACTCTTACAAAATGATATTGAGCAAGATGAACATTGAAATTCCATTAAGCAAAGGTGTCTTAATAGCATCATGCATGACAGCAACTACAGTTGTCGAAATGGAATTCTTTTATGGCGAAATAGAGTGGTTGTACCCTCTAAGAGTAACCTGAAAAATATTATTTTAAAGGAGTGCCATGATAGCTCTATTGGCGGTCATTCGGGCATTTCAAAGATAGTGGAGCGTATTTGCTCTAATTTTTATTGGCCCAATATGCAGAAGGATATCAAGAACTATGTTATGTGCTGTTCCATTTGTTAGCAAGCAAAAAATGAAACTGAATTGCCTGCAGGGTTGCTGAAGCCCTTACTAGTCCCTACTCAAATGTGGGATGATATTTGTATGGATTTTATTACTACCCGACCTCCATCACATGGATTTTCTGTTATCATGGTAGTCATAGATAGACTCACCAAGTTTTCCCACTTCCTGCCCTTGAAACATGACTTTAACAGTCGTACTGTAGCAGAGGTTCACTAATGTGGTTAAGTTGCATGGGTTCCTTAAATCCATCGTCTCCGATCGGGAAAAGGTCTTTATTAGCAAGTTTTAGCAACAATTGTTCAAGCTGTAAGGCAAAACCTTAGTGATGAGTTCTCCATATCATCCTGAGACTGATGGTCAAAGTGAGGTACTTAACAAGACTCTAGAGATGTACTTGAGGTGCTATTGTTTTAACAATCCACGGAAATGGTTTGAGATGCTTCCGTGGGCGCAGTATTGGTACAATACTTCTTTACACAGCAGCATAAAGATGTCTCCTTATAAAGCTCTATTTGGTAGGGACCCCCCTCTCTTATTCGCTACGAGCTTTCCCCACTGAATGAACCTTCCTTACAAGAGTTGCTGATAGTGCACGACAAACTGTTGGAACAACTAAAGACTAATATGACTAGATCACAGCCATTTATGAAGACATATGCAGATAGAAATCGAAGGGATTTGGAGTTGGTAGAAGGTGAATTGGTGTTAGTTAAGTTGCAATCGTATCGCCAGCATTCCGCAGCTTTGAGAAAACACCAGAAGCTGAGTATGAAATATTTTGGGCCATTTAAAATCTGTCATAAGCTAAGTTCAGTAGCTTATAAGCTTGAGTTGCCTGCCCACGCTAGAATTCACAACACCTTTCACATCTCTGTGTTAAAAAAGTTTTGCGGTGACCAACAACAACAGTATTTGCCACTTTTCCTACAAACTACAAAGCAAGGACCAATTTTACAGGCTGAAGCTGTAGTGGATCACAGAACAATTCTGCAGAATGGCACTAAGAAACAGCAGTTGAAAGTGCAATGGGGACAAGGTACAGCGGCTGAATTCACTTGGGAATTGGCTAGTGAATTCCTCAGGATGCATCCTCAATTCAACCTTGAGGGCAAGGTTGATGTTAATGGGGAGGGTAATGTAAGGGAGAAAAATAAAGCTACGACAATTAGGGGAATTAATGATGAATTAGTCCCCAATAATGAGGAGCAATTGGCACTCAATGAAAAAAAGGTGTTAGTTATGCAGATTGGACAGATGGCGCAAAATCCACCAATTCAGGAAGTGAGAAAAAGCAAGAGATAAAGAACTTTTAATAAGAGGCTGGAGGAGTTTGTTGGGTAACGAACTTGTGGTAATTTTTCATCTCTCTTACTTTCTCTGATTCTCTCTGAACCTCTCTGGACTTTCTCTAAAATCATTCTGAATTTCCTTTCTCCCTTTCCCAGGACATTGCTAAATCTTGGAAGCTATCCTGCGATTCTCCTCGATGATTATACTGCTTTATTATCTTTTGCTTACTTTTACAATGACTACCTTTTAATAATTCATTTCTGTACTATTTCATTGAAGAGCTACAGAACTCTTTTCCACTACTGTACTTTTATTTCCTTTTTTTTGTCATTATAAAGTTAGTTGCATCATACCTTACCATTTGGTGTTTTCATTGACCATGGCAGTCGCGGATAATACACGTATGAAGGGCATGGAGGCTGACATAAAAAAATTATTTCAGATGTTAGAGGATGTGATAGACGAAAACCGTGCGGAGCGAGGCCGCGCTACTGAGTTGTCTGACTCCAAGTTCGATGATATCCAGGCCTCCATCGCACAACTCATTAACCAGGAATCCTCTACGATCAGCATCTGCCTTATGGGTCGAGCTCGAGTTATGAACATACTCGGAATGCGCAACCGCATCGTAGGGTGAACTTTGATCTTCCCAAGTTCGATGGCACATACGCATTGGGATGGATATTCTCTGTTGATCAGTACTTTGAGTTTTACCATGTGCCAGAAGAGGAACAAATCGGGATTGTCGTGATTCACATGTCGGGGATGGCGATACCTTGGTTTTAAGTGTCGCAACGTACCGCGCCATTTCGCTCTTGGAATCAGCTGAAACGAGCAATTGAAATTGAGTTTAGGCCTTCTATGTTCGAATCTCCTCGCGAGATTTTGTTTAAGCTGCAACAGAGTGGCTCGGTTACTGAATACTAATCTGAATTTGTGGCTCTGGCAAATCGCACCAACGTCGAGCCCCCAGATGCCCTACGGGACTGCTTCATCAGTGGGTTGAAACCTGATGTGCAACGAGAAATTAAAGCACAGTGCCCTCCTTCTTTAATGAGAGCTATCAGTTTAACTCACTTCTACGAGGATAAATTTGCCACCAACACTAAACCATCACATGGTCCATCAATCTATCGTCCGCCACTCCAACCATAAAACTCAAACACTTCCAACAGAACCCCACCCGGACAACCTTTACCACCTCTATTACCTACACCGCCTCTGAGAACTCCACCAAACCCCAATCGTAACCAAGTCAAGCGACTCACCTTAGCCGAGATTCAAAATAGATGCGATAAAGGTCTGTGCTATTGGTGTGAGGAAAATTTTTTTCCTGGCCATAAATGCCCACATAAGCATTTGATGTTGCTTCAGCTAGAGGGGGATGAGGAACAGGCTATAGAGGAACCCCCGACTGCTATTGCTACAATTCCAGAGTTGTTGCCACAATTGGATCAGCAGGTGGTTGATCACCATCTGTCTTACAATGCAATGAATGGCACTTCTGGCCCTGCTACCATTCGCATCAAAGCATTCATTAATGGGGTGGAAATCAAAGCTTTGATTGATGGTAGAAGTTCCGACAGTTTCATACAACCCAGAATCGCCCAATTTTTGAACTTACCAGTGCAGCCAGCACCTGGGTTTAGAGTTATGGTGGGTAATTTTGATATGATGACAGTGGAGGGGTGTATTCCTACTTTGGAGGTAACAATGCAGGGGATTAAGGTGGATATTCCTGAAGTTTATGTACTACATGTTGCCGGGGGTGATTTGGTTATTGGCACGACTTGGTTAAAAACATTAAAGGCCCATATCGTCGACTATGATTCTTCATTTAACAGGTTTCTTCATGATGAAAAGTTTGTGACAGTTTTTGGGGACAAATCTCACATGCCAGCTCCGGCTCAATTCCATCATATTAAGTGAATGGTCCACACCAATGCAATTGCTGAAGCATTTACCATTCAAGTTCATAAGACAACACCTGCAGGTGGTGATTCTGTGCAGCTACCCCAGGATATCATGCCAGATTTGGCTGCATTACTGTAGTCTTATTCGAACTTGTTTGATCAACCTACTGACCTACCACCGCAGAGGGACCACGATCATTGCATTTCTCTAGTTACAGAAGCCACTCCAGTTAAAGTTCGTCCATATCGCTACCCACACAGTCAAAAGGCCCAAATTGAAGAGATGGTGTGGCAAATGTTGAATGACGGCATCATTCGACCTAGAAAGAGTCCTTTTTCTTCTCCAGTATTATTAGTTAAAAAGAAAGATGGAACTTGGCGATTTTGTATGGATTATAGGGCTTTAAATAACATCTCTATTAAGGACTGCTTTCCGATACCAACTGTTGATGAACTCTTGGATGAACTATTTGGTGCTACTGTGTTTTCTAAATTGGACTTAAGGTCCGGTTATCATCAAATCTTGGTGCAGCCTGCGGATAAACACAAGACGACATTTAGGACCTACCAAGGGCACTATGAATGGCTAGTAATGCCATTTGGATTGACGAATGCGCCAGCTACATTTCAAGGCCTAATGAATGACGTTTTCCGCCTTTACTTGCGGAAGTTTGTTTTAGTGTTTTTCGATGATATTCTTGTTTATAGTCCTTCCTGGAATTCTCATCTCCAGCACCTGGAGACAGTATAGCAAGTGCTGCAAAAGGAAACTTTATTTGCCAAGTTGTCAAAATATTTATTTGGTGTGACAGAGATTGATTACTTAGGCCACACGATCTCGGATAATGGTGTCCACATGGAGAAGGACAAGGTGCAGGCGATCTTGGATTGGTAGCAGCCATAGAATCTGAAGCAATTACGCGGATTCTTGGGCCTTACGGGGTATTATCGACGATTCATCAAAGGTTACGCTTCTATGGCAGCCCCCCTCACTGATTTATTAAAGAAGGACAGTTTTTAGTGGAGTGATAAGGCTGAAAGAGCATTGCAGGAACTCAAAGCTGCTGTTACTTCTAAACCTATCCTTGCACTACCAAATTTTTTGTTACCATTTGTAATTGAATGTGATGCTTCAGGCGTGGGGATTGGAGCAGTTTTGTCCCAAGGGAAGCATCCAATTGCATATTTCTCCAAGAAATTGGGTCCTACGATGCAGCGTCAATCAGCGTATACTAGAGAATTTTATGCGATCACAGAGGCCGTAGCGAAGTTCTGGCACTACCTGTTGGGTAAGCGATTCATTATCAAAACAGATCAGCAAAGGCTTAAGGCATTATTGACCTAGAATTTACACACACCTGAACAGCAGAAATGGTTGTACAAATTACTTGGTTATGATTTCGAAATTCAGTACACACCGGGCAAAGAGAATGTTGCTGCTGATGCGCTTTCTCGAAGTTTCTTTGCTACTTGGTCATCCCCAAAATTAGAGTGGCTGCAACTCTTACAAAATGATATATAGCAAGATGAACATTGGAATTCCATTAAGCAAAGGTGCCTTAATAGCAGCATGCATGACAGCAACTACAGTTGTCGAAATGGGATTCTTTTATGGCGAAATAGAGTGGTTGTACCCTCTAAGAGTAACCTGAAAAACATTATTTTAAAGGAGTACCATGATAGATCCATTGGTGATTATTCGGGCATTGCAAAGACAGTGGAGCGTATTTGCTCTAATTTTTATTGGCCTAATATGCAGAAGGATATCAAGAACTATGTTATGTGCTGTTCCATTTGTCAGCAAGCAAAAAATGAAACTAAATTGCCTGCAGGGTTGCTGAAGCCCTTACCAGTCCCTGCTCAAGTGTGGGATGATATTTGTATGGATTTTATTACTGCCCTACCTCCATCACATGGATTCTCTGTTATCATGGTAGTCATAGATAGACTCACCAAGTTTGCCCACTTCCTGCCCTTGAAACATGACTTTAACAGTCGTATTGTAGCAGAGGTTTTTGTCACTAATGTGGTTAAGTTGCATGGGTTCCCTAAATCAATCGTCTCCGATCGGGATAAGGTCTTTATTAGCAAGTTTTGGCAACAATTGTTCAAGTTGCAAGGCACAACCTTAGCGATGAGTTTTGCATATCATCCTGAGATCGATGGTCAAAGTGAGGTGCTTAATAAGACTCTAGAGATGTACTTGAGGTGCTATTGTTTTGACAATCCACGGAAATGGTTTGAGATGCTTCCGTGGGCACAGTATTGGTACAATACTTCTTTTCACAGCAGCATAAAGATGTCTCCTTATAAAGCTCTATTTGGTAGGGACCCCCCTCTCTTATTCGCTACGAGCTTTCTCCACTGGATAAACCTTCCTTACAAGAGTTGCTGATAGCGCGCGATAAACTGCTGGAACAACTAAAGACTAATATGACTATATCACAGCAATTTATGAAGACATATATAGATAGAAATCGAAGGAATTTGGAGTTGGCAGAAAGGGAATTGGTGTTAGTTAAGTTGCAACCATATCGCCAGCATTCCGCAGCTTTGAGAAAACACCAGAAGCTGAGTATGAAATATTTTGGGCCATTTAAAATCTGTCATAAGCTAAGTTCAGTAGCTTATAAGCTTGAGTTGCTTGTCCACGCTAGAATTCACAACACCTTTCACATCTCTATGTTAAAAAAGTTTTGCGGTGACCAACAACAACAGTATTTGCCACTTTTCCTACAAACTACAAAGCAAGGACCAATTTTACAGGCTGAAGCTGTAGTGGATCACAGAACAATTCTGCAGAATGGCACTGAGAAACAGCAGTTGAAAGTGCAATGGGGACAAGGTACAGCGGCTGAATTCACTTGGAAATTGGCTAGTGAATTCCTCAGGATGCATCCTCAATTCAACATTGAGGGCAAGGTTGATGTTAATGGGGAGGGTAATGTAAGGGAGAAAAATAAAGCTACGACAATTAGGGGAATTAATGATGAATTAGTCCCCAATAATGAGGAGCAGCTGGCACTCAATGAAGAGAAGGAGTTAGTTATGTAGATGGACAGATGCGTCAATTCAGGAAGTGAGAAAAAGTAAGAGAGAAAGAACTTTTAATAGGAGGCTGGAAGAGTTTGTTGGGTAACGAACTTGTGGTAATTTGTCATCTCTCTTACTTTCTCTGATTCTCTCTGAACCTCTCTGGACTTTCTCTGAAATCATTCTGAATTTCCTTTCTCCCTTTCCCAGGACATTGCTGAATCTTGGAAGCTATCCTGCGATTCTCCTTGATGATTATACTGTTTTATTATCTTTTGCTTACTTTTACAATGACTACCTTTTAATAATTTCTTTCTGTACTGTTTCATTGAAGAGCTGCAGAACTCTTTTTCACTACCGTACTTTCATTTCCTTTTTTTTAAGTCATTATAAAGTCAGTTGCATCATACCCTATCATAGTGATTGGTAGGTTCTTATTCTAATATATATTCAATTCTGAGTTTGGTTTGCATCAACAGTAAATTATAGTGTTAATAACTTAAAATGCTATATTATTATTATCAAAATTTATTATTTTTTATTATTAATTAATTATTAATATTTAAAAATTTAAGTTAAAATATATTATTAAATTAAAATAATTAAATTAATAATTAAAATAATAATAAAAAATAATAAATTTTTATCGTTTTTCTTATTTAAATAAATTGAATATTTTAAAGTAATAACATCGAATATTTGTAAACCAGTTTAGCCCTTTACATCAGTTGGAAAAAGAAAGTGTAAAGGGATTTGATTGATTGATTGGCTGCTTAATACAAAGGATCCTCCTGCTTGTGTCGATCGATGCTAATAAATGACACAAGATAAGTGTAAATGGCCATAGTGAGTACTAAATATTAATAGTAATACTCATCACAATGCAAAAAGTAATTATCTATTTTTCTTCATCAAACATATATAGGATTTTTTTTATTTAAATTAAATAAATATAAAAATTACAAAAATACGTAAAATATAAAATAATTATCTAAATACACAATATATCACATCTTGAATATTAAAGAAGAACTGAAAAATATACTTATTTCAGATACTCAAATCCTATTCTGTGACAAAATAACCACGGACGTATTTAGGATGTACTTAGAATATGTGTTAAGTGAGAAAACAGATACTGAGCATTCGAGATATGTGTAAATGCCTAATAATGGTCTTAGCATCCAAGATATGTTTTGAGGCATATATAAGGTCACAACAACTAAGATATTTGTTCATTTGAATGGTTTTTAAGAATTTTGTAACTTTATAATAACTTAAGTTTGAGTTCCTAAAATACATGTGGTCCCGATAATATGTTCACGATGGAGACGATATTAATAGACTAAACGTGGCTTGATACATAGCTGGAGTTTTGGATTTTGAGATTAATTTTTTTCTCTTTTATTTTCAGTAAATAATTAGTTTAGGTGTTTAGACTTTATTAGTTTAGTTAATGTGTTAGGTATTTTAATTTTATTTGTTATAAGTTTCATATTAACTTAGGTAGGTATAGTGTGTTTTAATATTTTTATAATTAATTTTAAGTGAAGTTATTATATGAATATGATGGAGATGAAAATGCATTCGGTTATAATGGCAAGTTGAAATTGATTGTATAACAAAATTTGTATAACAAATTCTGTTCGAAATTAGTGTTGCTGAGTCAGGGTATCATTATCTTAATTAGTTAATTGCTTTAAATTAAATTAGGAATTAGGGATAAGTTAGTAATATAAATAGTAGGCAATCTGTAACTTATTCTACTCAATTTTTCTTTCTGAATCAATATACAGAAATTATTATCTCTCTTTCTCTCTCTCTCTTCCCCAATTCTTCTCCCAAAATCTCGATCAAGAACTCGGTTTTATCATGGTGCGGTGAGCGTGGAAGATCGAGATTGAATAAAGGGTGTCGTTGATACAATTGGAGCTGTGGTTTAGTCACAATGGCAAACAACCCCAATTCAGACCCTGAGGTGAATCAAACTCCAGATTCAGAGCTTTCTCCAGCGGAACTTCAAAGCTTAGCACGGGTTTTGAGCATTGGATGCTGAGTTTAGCATCAAAGATTTGGGAAAACTAAAATTTTTTTTTGGTATGGAAGTGGCACGTAGTTCCCGGGGCATTGCCTTATATCAACGTAAGTACACACTTGACTTACTTGAGGAGTATGGGATGTTAGAGGCGAAACCAGCCAGTGTTCCTATGCTTTATAATGGTAAAATTTCTAAAGAGAATGGCACGAAACTTGAGGACCTAACATGTTTTCGGAGGTTACTTGGAAGGTTACTATATTTGACTAATACACGGCCAGATATTGCATTTGCTGTGGGAAAGCTTAGCCAATTTCTTGATTGTGCTACTGATGAATACTACAAGGCTGCTCTACATATCCTTTGTTACATCAAGCAAGCTCCTGCGAAAGGGTTGTTCTTCTCATGCCAAAATGCTCTTCGCCTCTCTGGTTTTGTTGATTCGGATTGGGCAACCTATGCTGATTCTAGAAAATCAGTGACAGGTTATTGTTTTTTCTTGGGATCTTCTCTCATCTCTTGGAAGAGTAAGAAGCAAACGACTGTGGCTTGTTCTTCTTCGGAAGCAGAGTATCGAACCATGGCTCAGGCAACAAAAGAGGGTCAATGGTTATTGTATTTGTTGCATGATTACCAACTTCCTCATCCGCAACCTATTAATCTCTATTGTGATAATCAATCAGCCATGTACATTGCTGCCAATCCAGTGTTTCATGAGCGCACCAAACATATTGAAGTGGATTGTCACATTGTAAGAGAAAAGGCGCAAGCTGGCATATTGAAGTTGCTGCCCATTAACTCAGCTAATCAAACAGCTGATCTTCTCACCAAAGCTTTGGCACCCGGTCCTTTTCAAGCGCTCACTTTCAAGTTGGGCATGTTGGATTTGCATACCCCACTTGAGGGAGGATCTGAACAGATTTTAAATGTAGCCATAAGTTTAAGGGAGGATGATGAAGATGATAATGTTTTCAGCTCTGGACAGGTTTCAAGTACTTCCAACTTAAGGGAGGATGATGGAGATGAAAATGCATTCGGTTATAATGGCAAGTTGAAATTGATTGTATAACAAAATTTGTATAACAAATTCTGTTAGAAATTAGTGTTGCTGAGTCAGGGTAACATTATCTTAATTAGTTAATTACTTTAAATTAAATTAGGAATTAGGGATAAGTTAGTAATATAAATAGTAGGCAATCTGTAACTTATTCTACTCAATTTTTCTTTCTGAATCAATATACAGAAATTATTATCTCTCTCTCTCTCTCTTCCCCAATTCTTCTCCCAAAATCTCGATCAAGAACTCGGTTTTATCAGAATATAATAGCTAAACATAAATTAATATATCAGTTAAATTAAATAAATATATTATTTAAATAAATTAAAGTTTGATTTTCGGTAAATTTTAAAAATGAAAAAAAATAGTATAAAATAAATAAAAAAATTATAAAAAAATAAAAATTAATCAAATTTAAAAAAATATTAAAAATATAATTATTTATGACTGTATTTAATTAATATATGCCTGCCGACTTCAAAGTTGCTTTATTTTGTAGGCTTATATTTTGGATTTTGAACACGTTGGCAAATAATCGATGAATTAAAAGCATTTTAAACAATTAGAAGATGATAAACACCGAGAATAAGAAAGCGAAATAAAGTGTCACCTCTCTTGAGCAAGTGTGTATTAAGATTCATTACTAAATTACAAACTTTAGGAATAGTGCTACGATAGGGCCGGGCCAGTATCTTTTAATAAGTTTTTCTATGAACATATGT
The DNA here is from genome assembly GCF_014773155.1 of Arachis stenosperma. NCBI lineage: Eukaryota > Viridiplantae > Streptophyta > Magnoliopsida > Fabales > Fabaceae > Arachis > Arachis stenosperma. The sequence continues at coordinate 140,322,572 of NC_080380.1, read as the reverse complement.
TTGGGGACCATAAACGCAATGATACAGTATTACATATAGCATTAAGTAGCATAATGGAGGCATTTCAATTAACATATTTGTCAGGGTCCCTATCTTATTTTTTTGGTCTCGCAAAGTGCTCCCAAATCTTGGAAGACTAATTAAGGCTTTTAATTTGTATGAGTTGGTGCAAACCAATAACTCTCTTAAGGGTATGATATGATTGAGGACTTAAAAGTTTTATATGCATTATAAACTTACATTTATTTTTTTAAATTAATACTTTCTTGGCATTGGTATAGAATTATCTTAAGACCAATGTTTGTACCTCTTCTTTATTTGAGGGGAATGTTATCAAACCTTATTATTATTATTATATATTATTTGTTATATCATTACTAAACACGTAATTCACGTGAAACACTTGAATGATATGGGGTACATTTCCCTTACAAGACATGGAGCAACTGAAACAAGCCCCGACCACAATTAACTAAGGAAATGAGATTTTCCTACAAGTTATAAATTGGATTTGTTTCCCCTTATATATCATATGCACGCAGTTTATTTTTAATGTGAAATTGTTATTGACAATCGAGATGATTTAATATATTTAATTGAATTGTTATCCAACGACTCTTATCTATCAACTTCATATAAAAACAACTGCATGTAAATATTCACATATGTGTATGTATATATTGGTCTCACTAAAAAATAACAAAAATCAATAAATAATCCATCATTAAAAAAAAAGAGGTGCTGTTTACATAAAATTATTTTTATGAAAGATAATAGTGATAATCTAGTTGAATATATTTGAAAAAAAAAATCTAATTGAATATATTAAATTATTTAATAATTCTCATTTATTATTCTCATGTGAAGACAACTTTAATTTAGGTGATTAGTTATCCAATTGTACGTCTCTGAACTTTGACATCGATTGAATTTTGTACTTATATCATGTATGTATGAAATAAAACGTAGCCCCACTCGAAGTCATAACAACCAAATTAAATGATCATCAATAATAACAAAAATGTGAGGTTAGTTTTGATGCAAAGTAAGTTACTCAAAATTTATCCTTTCTGAAAAAACACACACATAAACGCATATATATATGGGCGGTTTTGATCCTATAATTTCACGTAGTTTCGCAAATATTTAAGCCTCTCTAATCTGGCTCTGCATATAAATTCCTCTGTCTTTCGAACACTTTGCAATAGAGCCACACACACTGTCTCAATTAATAAGCATGGTTGCAGCTACAGAAGTTATGTCTGATGATAGACCCATTCAAGGAGTGCCTCTTCACACAACAACACCACCAGACAGAAATATTATTCTATTATAAAAAGTTATTAGTACTTATTATTTAATAATAATAGTTGTTACTTTTAATTTAAAAAAGTTTTTATGTATAAAAAATTAAAAAATTTATTATACAATGTATATAATTATTCCATTTTCTGTTTCTATGAATCAAAATAATTTTGTTAATTTTTTAGTCCATGTTAGTAGATTTTACTTAAATATAAAAATTATTATGTTTGTATAAAATAAATATTGTTACACTTTGTTACTGTTATATAATTAAAAAAAATTTAAAATTTTAATAAAAATAATTTATATTGTAATTATACAATATACAAATACCAAGTAAGTTATATTTAGTTATATTATTAGACTCCTAGTATATGGTTCGCGTTATACACAAATCTTATATTTAATTTATTTTATTATATTTATATATAGTTTGTATACAAAAATATTAATATATATATTTATTGAAAGAATTAATTTATTTAGTATACAAAAAACTTTTTTTTTCAATCTTTTTTATTATGTTGATGTTTAATCCGATAAATATTTTTTAACTTACATTTTTTTATTCCTAATAACAAACGGGCGAAAAAAAATTAATGAACAAATTATTTATAATTTTTATCCAATAACAGAAAAAATATAAATGGGAGAATTTACAATCATTTATGAATTATGATTAATGTTTCACAAATATAATTATGCATGATACCAACTTCAATCAATTTGCACACACAAACTCTCAAAGAATATAATTTTTATGAGCTAACTATCTTAATAGAATTTAAATTATGTTAGAGTATTATCAAAAAAATTTTTTAGCATAACTAAATGATAATTTTTTATTGACAACGATATGAAAGCAAGTGAACATAAAAATATATATTTTATTTAAATTCTTCACTTTTTCCTATTCTTTTGTTAGTTTTCTTATTTTTTTTAATTTGAAGTGTCAATCTTCTTTATTTTTTTTCTTTTTTTTTATATATGTATATTTCTAAAAACAAAAAAAATTTTATGTTGAGCTTTCACTTCTTCTTAAATCTTTAAGACATGTAACTGAATCAAACTTGCCAATATACTATTACAAGAAAGCTTATACATTTAGAATTATATGCTTAAAAAAATAGTATAATAAAATTTTCTAAAATCAACTATTGGCCAATTGTTCTTGCAATTAATATAGACTATAATGCAATATAGTTTTGAAAGCTGTTCTAGTATGACAATGTACGTAATGGAATGTGATGTTCCTCTCATTTTGACCATAGAGATATAACATAAATTAATGTGAACGGTCAAAATCTAGATAAACTACTTTGAGTGTACGTGAAAATCAGGAGTTCACGGTGAATTTACAACAAATTTTATTGTTGACAAGTATATACACGCACACAATGTCGCTTCTATCCATGACCCCTGTGCGATAAAAAGGTAGACGTGTGAATACATAATATTTAAGTGAAGCCGTTTTGTTGCGTTAACTAAACATATCATCATCATCATCATTATCAGGGCTGGAAGCGAGCGGAGTTGAGTCGAGCTAGACCAAGTTTAAGTTCGGCTCAAAAAAATTAAACTTGGCTCACGGCTCGACTCATTAACAATCGAGCCTATTTTTTAAGCTCAAATTCGACTCACCGAAAACTTATGAGTTGGCTCAAATAATAGAAACATAAATACATAATCTATAATTCTATACCAATAAATTATAACTTATATATTTTAAAAAGGCCAATTCTATAGTGCTTTTTGTTTAGTGGCTAATTTTTGCCTAAATTACTTTTTATAATAACTTTAAAATATTTAAAGTTTTTTAACTTTTATACTTTTAAATTTAAAATTAATTATTTTACCTATTTTAGTAATTAGGCAATACTTTTTAGGCACCATAGCAAACACCTTTTAAAAAATATTTAAAAAGATTAATTTTATATATTGTTATCTATCAATAAATTATAAATTTTTTATTTATATCCTACATCAAAATTATATATAAAAAATAAATATAAAACTTTAAATAATTAAGATCATTAATATATATAATTATATAGTATTATTTCATATGTAAATATATAATATTAAAAATATAGATTAAATGCATATAGAATATGTGTATTAATAATTATATATATATATATATATATATATATATATATATATATATATATATCGAGTCAACTCACGAGCTAATGAGCTGAGCTTATCCAAGCTCAAACTCGACTCATTTAATTTATGAGCTCAATTCCAAGCTCAAGCTTGGCTCACTAGTTTACAAACTTAACTTATCAAGTTATTAACGAGTCGAACTTGTTCGTTTGTCGGGTTCCGGACAGATCGGGTAAACAGGTGTGGGAGTGAGGACGCCTTAGCTTTGGTCGCACTGTTTGCGGGTTGTCGAGTAGCCGAGCACTTGTCTTGGAGAGATGATGAGGGGGGGTGTCACCTGCAAAGACACTCCGACGCTCAAGTCAGCTAGTGTGCAGGCGGGAAAAGTTATGTGGAAATGTGACGTACCTCGGGGGAAGAGCCAATCTTCTCCTTATATACATGTCAGTAGTGGGCCCCTTGTGAGAACATGCCCATATTCCCAAGGACATTGTCCTGTAGCCGCGTGTGGGTCGTACGGGACACGTGTCCGGGTTGTTTGAAGGGCGAGGAGTCGGGTCGGGTGGAGCTCGGGCCAGGGTCGACCCGTCGGGTCTTTGGGCCGGGCCGTAACAGTGCCCCCACGCGCCATTGGTAGCCGTGGAAGCTATCAATGGCGTGTTGTCTTGTCTCTTACCTGGGGCCGTCTGGTCGGCCGTTCGTGATAAGGACGTGCCTTCTGCGTGCGTGTCCTTTGGTTGCGCCAGCAACCGTTTCGTCGCATCGTTCCCCGTGCCGAGCATTAAATGCTCATAATGGGGTGAAAAATCCTTGCTGAAAAGACCATTTTGCCCCCAGTCGTTTCGCGCTTCCTGGGGTAGTTTTTAAACGGGGCAGTTTGAGCGCTTTTCTCTTTCTTTTGTGCCTTCCTCTTCTCTGCCCTCTTCTTGCTCCCAAATCTCAACACTTCCTTGCAGTGCTGCTGTGTGCTTTTCCCTTCGCACCTTTCTTTAACAACTACTCCGTCGTTCTTCCATTAATTCAGGTAACTTTCGAATCCCACTCTCTTTTATGCATTATTTTTGCATGTTTGTTGTTTGGCTTTTTGATGTTACTGTGTAGCCTTTTAGTTGCGAGTAGATGTGTTAGGGGGGAAAAGTACCATTCCAGGGTAGGCTTTTTCTTGTTCTTTTCGCCATTTAGTCTTGATTGGCCTTAGTCGGGGAGTCGTGGGGGGTAGTGTCTGTATTCGGCCTGAGCAACCGATCTCTTAGACTGACTGGATGGTCCCCCCATGTAGGTATGGCTCGCACGGTTTCCCGGGCATCCGTTAACCCCGCGGCGTACGATCCCTATGCTTGGGTCGTTTCCGACGTGAAGGATTCGCCTAACCAAATGGGCGAGGAGGAGCTCACCGAGTTTCGACAAGCCGGGTACTTGTGTGGAGGGACTGACGAGGAGGCAAATTATGACGTTTTCGTCCCGGCTCCTCACGAGCGATTGTACGAAATCAACTTCCAACCCCGCCAGGTCGCCGACTGGATTTGGTTCTACAAAGCCATGTTCACTCAAGTCGGAGTTCGTATTCCGTTTTCAGCCTTTCAAATGGCGCTTTTAAATCGAATTTCCGTGTCACCGTCGCAGTTGCATCCGAACAGTTGGGCCTCGATCCACTGTTTCGAGATGGTCTGTGAATATCTCGAACTGCCGGTGTCCGTGGATGTTTTCCTCTTCTTCTTCACCCTCACAAACCCTTCCAAGGAGGGGAAACACAAAAAGGGTTCATGTCCTTCCGGTCTGCCCAGGGTCGGAAGATTTTCGGTTTGTTTGAAGATTCTTACCATGGGTTTAAGGACAAATATTTTAAGGTCCGCCCTGTCAAAGGTCGTCATCCCTTTTGGTTGTCTTTGGAGGGGGTACGGCTCATCCCGACTTATTGGAGTTTCGGGGCAGGGTCCAATACTTTTATTAAGGTAACCTATAGAGGCATGTCGGCGGTGGATAGGCAGATTGCCGAGGTGTTGATGGCAGTTTTTGGGAAGAACCAAGTAAATCCCCACCTCCTCATGGGTGACCGGGAGTCCGGTCGTAATTATATTTGTGAGAAGCTTTTTACTTTACCCTTTACCTTTTTCCCTTTTATTGATATTATGTGGCGATTAACCGACCTTCTTTGCTTTCCTGCAGTGGATATGTCTGCGTCGGTGACAGGTCTTCCCGACTTGTTTCAAACCTTTCTAGGCGATGGTGATGACGAGGGGGGTGACGAGCAACCCGCCCCCGAGGGGCCTGATGCTCCTCCGGAGGACAAGGATGCTCCCGAGCAGAGGGCCGTAACCGGCGAGATTGGCACCTCGGCTCAGAGTGCCGCGGTTGAAGGTGGCAAAGCAGTCCATGCCTCCCCTTTCCGTGAGGTGATTGGAACTGGGGGTTCCGTGCCTAATCCGGATGATGATGAAGAGGTGGAAGAGGTCCCCAAGCTGAAGAGAAAAAGGAAGGCCTCCACGGCGTCGTCTAGCCCTGAGGGTGTTCTTACTGTCATGGAAAGGAATTTTGACGCCGGAAATTTCATAGACTCGCAGCTGATCCCCGGTACTGAGGAGTATTTCCATGAATCATCCCTTGCCGGGCAGGCGAGGTGGATGTATCGCACTCTCCTTCGCGGCGCAGTCATAGCTCGGAAGGCCGAGTTCGAACTGTCCGGGATGGAGTCCTTCCGCAGGAGGTTGGATTCTGCCGGGAAGGCTAATAACGAGTTAAAAAGTGAAGTTGAGACCCTTCGGGAGCAATTGACTCAGTCTTCGGAAAAATTGGACGCCACCGAGAAGAAAGCCACCGCTGCCGAGCAGAAAGCTACTGCCGCCGAACAGAAGGCCACAACCGCTGAGAAAAAACAGAAAGAGTCGGACGCGACGGTTGAACGTTTGGTCGAGCGCGAAATGGCTTTGGAGAAGCAGGTCGGTGCGGCGCAGAAGCGTGTGGCCGAAGTCGAGAAAGAGAAGCGGGCCGCGGAGGCCGAACTGGCAACATGGAAGGCGAAGTATAAAGACGTCGTCAAACAGGGGAAGGGTGCGATTCTGGCGACCGAAGAGGCTCTTAAGGCTCAGGTCAAAGTCATTGCTCCCGAGTTCGACACATCGGCAATCGGCGTTCGTAAAGTCATTAAGGATGGCCAAGTTGTCGATGTCCCCAAGAAATGAATCCTTTGTTTTAAAGTTTTTGTTTAGCCGTTTTGTTTTGGCTTGTGAATAATCTTGATTTTAGCCGTTTTGGCTTGTGAACAATTTGATCTTAGCCGTTTTTATTTTGGCTTGTGAACAATGACCTTTTTGGTCGCTTGCTCGTGTTGTCGCGATGAACCTTTTCTTATTCGTCTGATCGCGTTATCGTTTCTAACCGTTTTGGTTTATAGTTGTCGTTTATTCGTCTGATCGTGTTATTGTTCCTATTAACCGTTTTTGGTTTGTAGTCGTTTATACCGGCGGCCCGTGGCCTTTCGTGTAGTTATTTGTTACAATGGTAGTTGATGATCTCCCGGGGTGATCAGTCCCGGGTCGCACGTCGTCGTTAGTCATGACGAGATGGTTTATCTGAAAAGCGGAGATAAAATAGGGTGGAGAATTTGCACAAGTATATTTTATTCGGTAACCACATAAAGGACTTGAAAGCTACTATAAAGTTCAAATGACATTAACTACTTAGCTAGATTAGCCGGCATGTCGTTCCGTCCTCTAGGAGTAGAATCTTCTAAGGTTGTCCGCGTTCCATGTCCTCGGGACCTCCTTGCCATCAAGCTTTTCTAACTTAAAGGCTCCTTTTCCCATCACCTTTTTGACTCTGTAGGGGCCTTCCCAGTTTGCCGCTAGCTTGCCCTCTCCGGGGGTCGGCAGGCCGATATCATTTCGCCTCAAGACGAGGTCGTTTGGCTCGAATTCCCTCTTGAGCACTTTGGTGTTGTAGCGCAGAGCCATTCTTTATTTTAGCGCCGCTTCTGTCAAATGGGTCATTTCCCGAGCTTCATCTATCAGGTCCTTTTCTACGGTTTCCTCCACTCCTTTCAAAAGCAACCGCGGACTCGGTTCACCGATCTCTACGGGTATTACTGCATCCACCCCGTATGTTAGTCGGAAAGGAGTTTCCTTGGTGGAGGATTGCTCGGTTGTTCGGTAAGACCAGAGGACCGATGCTAGCTCGTCAGCCCAAGCACCCTTTTTGTTGTCCAACCTCTTTTTTAGTCCTGAAAGGATAACCTTGTTGGCGGACTTCACTTGTCCGTTCGTCTGAGGGTGTTCTACCGAAGAGAACCTTTGCTTTATGCCCAGGCCGTTGAGGAATTCCGTGAACTTCCTGTCAGTAAATTGCGTGCCGTTGTCCGAGATGACGACTTCCGGTATCCCGAATCGAGTTATCACCTGCCTCCACATGAACTTCCTGCAATTAGACGAGGATATGCTGGCTAGCGGTTCGGCTTCTATCCATTTGGTGTAGTAGTCAATTGCGACAATGAGGTATTTGACTTGCCCCGGGCCGACTGGGAAAGGCCCTAAGAGGTCGACTCCCCATTGAGAGAATGGTCGAGAAGTCGTCAGCAAGCTTAACTCGGAGGCCGGTGCCCTTGCAAAGTTGGCGTTCTGTTGGCACTTTACGCATTTTTGACGAACTCTTTGGAGTCTGCCATCATCGACGGCCAATAGTATCCGGCTCGGATTAGTTTCCTCGCTAGGGCCTTGCCTCCGATGTGGTGCCCACAGCAGCCCTCATGGACTTCCCTTAGGACGTAGTCCGTCTGATCGGGGTGTAAGCACTTCAGTAGGGGTTGGTTAAGCCCTTTCCTGAACAACTGTCCTTGGATGACGGCGTATTTGGCCGCCTCCCTTCTCAATTTTGCCGCGTCCTTTTCATCACTGGGGAGTTTGCCGTGTTCTAGGAAGTCGGTGATGGGGTCTAGCCATGAAGAACCTAGGCTTGTCACGTGCAGTGTGATTGCTGGTTCTCTCATCATGCCTTGGATGAGAGACCGGTTCCCTTCTCCTGGCTTTGTGCTAGCTAACTTTGATAGGAGGTCTGCCCGTGTGTTCCTTTCTCTAGGGACGTGGTGGACCGTGACCTCTTCGAACTTTTGGCTCAAGCTTCTAACCTTTTCCAAGTACTTCTGTAGCAAAGGGTCTTTGGCTTGGTAGCTGCCGTTTACTTGGGAGGTGACGACTTGGGAATCACTGCATATTTCCAGTCTTCTCGCGCCGACTTCTGCCGCTAGGGTTAAGCCTCCTATAAGGGCTTCATATTCTGCCTGGTTGTTCGAGATGGGAAACTCGAATCTGACCGACTGTTCGTATACAACCCCAATCGGGCTTTCCAGGATGATCCCGGCACCTCCAAAGGTCTGGTTGGAGGCTCCGTCCACATGGAGCTTCCACCGTGTACCCACGTCTTCGCTTGGGTCTCCCGTTACTTCAACTAAAAAATCCGCCATGGCCTGCGCCTTGATGGCTTGCCGGGGCTCGTACCGTATGTCATATTGGGAGAGTTCGATGGACCAAGTCATCATTCTTCCCGCCAGATCGGGTTTTTGGAGAACTTGCCGGATCCCTTGGTCCGTTCTGACGACAACTTGGTGACTTTGGAAGTACTGTTTTAACCTTCTCGAGGAAGTTAGGAGTGCTAAGGCTAGCTTTTCCAACTTGCTATATCTTAATTCTGCCCCTTGCAGGGCCTTGCTTATGAAATAGACTGGCTGTTGAGCTTTCCCGTCCTCCCGTACCAGAACTGCGGACAGGGCTTCGCTTGTTATAGCGAGGTATAGGTATAGTGGTTCCCCGTCCTTTGGCTTCCCGAGAACGGGAGGTGCCGCCAGGATTTCCTTGAAGTGTTGAAAGGCTTCTTCACATGCGGGTGTCCACTCAAACGCCATCCCTTTCTTCATGAGGTTAAAGAATGGCAGGGCCTTTGTCGCCGAAGCTCCGAGAAATCGGGATAGTGAGGTCAACCGTCCTGCCAACCTCTGGACGTCCTTGATGCAACCCGGGCTCTTCATCTGGAGTATTGCCTGGCATTTCTCCGGGTTAGCTTCTACCCCTCTCTGAGTTATCATAAATCCCAGGAACTTGCCGGCTTCCATGGCGAAGGCACACTTGAGGGGGTTCAGCCTCATACCGTGTTGACGGAGGGACGCAAATACGCTTGCCAGGTCGTTCAAGAGGTCGTCAGGTCGTGTTGTTTTTGCCAGGATGTCGTCCACGTAAACTTCAACTGTTTTCCCTATGAGGTCGTGGAATATCCTGTTCATCAGCCTTTGATATGTTGCCCCCGCATTTTTCAAGCCGAATGGCATTACCTTATAGCAAAAAGTTCCTCCTGGCGTTATGAACGCCGTCTTGTCTTCGTCGGGACGGTGCATCGGTATCTGATTGTAACCGGAGTAGGCGTCCATGAAACTTAGATACCGGTATCCCGCCGCGGCGTCGACGAGTGCATCTATGTTGGGGAGGAGGAAGCAATCTTTGGGGCATGCTTTGTTAAGGTCAGAGTAGTCCACGCACATTCTCCACTTGCCGTTGTGTTTTCTCACCAATACCACATTCGAGAGCCATGTCGAGTAGTCCACTTCCCGTATGAAGCCTGCTTCTAGGAGGCTGGCCGTTTGCTTGGCTACCTCCTCTGCTCTTTCCGCCGACATCTTTCTCCTTCGCTGAGCCACTGGGCGTGCTTCCGCCTTGACGGCTAGATGATGTGAGATGATTTTTGGATCTATGCCCGGCATGTCGGCTGGTGTCCAGGCGAACAAGTCCCTGTTGGCCCTTATCATTTCAATCAAAGGTTCCTTCAGCTCATGTGGGAGGTTCTTGTTAACGAATGTGAACTTTTCCTCTTCGTCACCGATTATAAACTTCTCCAGGTCCCCTTCTGGTTCTGGCCTCGTCTTGTCCTCTACTCTGGCGTCAAGGTCGGCTAGGAACACGCCGGATGCTTCCTTGGACTTCTTTCGAAGGGAAAGGCTGGCGTTGTCACAAGCGACCGCCGTCTCGAGGTCTCCCCTTATGGTGCCTATGGATCCGTCATCGGTAACGAACTTCATAACTAGCAGCTTGGTGTTGATTATGGCTTCAAAATCGTTGATTGTTTTTCTTCCCAAGATGATGTTGTAGGCTGTGGAATCTCGGAGGATTACGAACTCGGCCATCGCCGATCTTCGGCCTTGGATTTGTCCCACCGAGATCGGTAGGGATATGACTCCGTCTGGTTTGATGAAGTGGTCGCCTAACCCGATAACCCCGTGCTGGTGAGTCGTCAGGTCGGCATCCTTTAGCCCTAGCGCGTCGAACACGTTGCGGAACATGATATTTGAATCAGCTCCTGTGTCGACAAGGATCCGTTTGACGAGGCCGGTTCCCACTCTGGCCGTTATGACCATGGGGGGGTTTTCCGGGGCGTCGCTGAACCACTGGTCTTCCGGGCCAAAAGAAATGGATGGAGGTTTTTTAGAGCTTTGCACCGGCGGGGATGAGATCGCCAGAACCTTAGCGTCTTTCTTGTGTGCCGACCGGGATTTTGGTGCAGCGTTTTTTGCCGTTACCACGTTTATCACAGTGAGGCCGTGGTCTCTGTCCTCGGGTTCCTGTCGCCGCTTGGCCGAACGGGTCTTGCCTTCCTCATCTTGATCGCGATAACGTCTTCTCGGCTCCCTGATGAGATGGGAGAACGCTGCTAACTTTCCCTCCCTTATCGCTTGTTCCAGTGCATCCTTCAGGTCAAAACAGTCCTGTGTTTGATGGCCATAACCCTTGTGGTAATCACAATAAAGGTTCTTGTTTCCTCCCGTACGGTCCTTAAGTGGTCGAGGCTTCGGAAGAATTCCCTTCTCAGCTATTTGCTGATAAACTTCCACGATGGGGAGAGTGAGTGGAGTGTAGTTAGTGAACTTTCCGACTCGAGGAAACGGCCTAGGTGCTTTGTTTGATGCCTCCTCCCTGGCCTTTTCTTTTGCTCTTTCACCGTCCCCACCGGACTGCCGAGCTTGGCTGTAACCGGACTGCCGCTTATTGGCGGCCACGACTCGGCTGACTTCCTCGTCGTTTATGTACTCCTTGGCCACCGTCTGGATTTCATGCATTGTCCAAACCGGTTTCGTGGTAAGGTGTTTTCGGAAGTTCTCATTGAGGAGGCCGTTTGTCAGGCAGAGACTGGCCACCGAGTCGGTTAAGCCGTCGATTTCCAAACATTCGTCGTTGAACCGATCTAAGTACCTCCTGGTCGGCTCTCCTTGTCTCTGGGTTACCCCTAAAAGGTTGATGGGGTGCTTGGCCTTTGCTATCCGCGTTGTAAATTGGGCAAGGAATGCACGGCTGATGTCTGAGAAATTGTAGATGGAACTTTGAGGGAGGCCGTTAAACCATCTGATCGCTGGTCCTGCTAGGGTTACCGGGAAGGCGCGGCATCTTACTTCGTTCCCTACTCCCTCTAGGTTCATCCTGGCCTCAAAGGCCGTGAGGTGTTCCAGAGGGTCCTGAGTTCCGTCATACCTCATGTCCGTTGGTTTGTCGAAGTGTTTCGGCAACCGGACCTCGAGGATGGATCGGTGGAACGGGGTGACGCCCATTATCACAGGTTGTCTTGTTCTGTCAGATCTCCCTTCCCCGTCTTCGCGACCTCTTGCCGCTCGGCGGGTTGTTCTGCCGCGGGAGTAGATGATCGTGTCATTTCGCCTTCTTCTTACGGGTGATTCCTCCCGCGTGCTCTCCGCTTCCGTCCGGGATGCGGACGTACGCCGCGGGCGGCTTCTGTGAGAGTCCTCCTCCTCGCTCCCGGGAGACGGGGTATAGCTTGGGTCAGTAAACTGTCCATCCCGCTCCCGGTCAGCCAGCTGTCGTTCTAGGTTTTGGACTCTGTGGCGTAGCTCCTGCATTATTATGGCGCTATCGCCGCCCGTTCCCCCGAATGGTCGTGTCCTCGTGTGTCGATGGGGGGACCTCCGCCGCCCCCCTTGCGAGGCGACGGAGGCTGCCCCCTCTGCTCCGGCGGCTCGAGCTTGGTCACCGGGACCCAGCGCGACTTCCATTTAGGCAGAGTCCCCACAGACGGCGCCAATGTTCGTTTGTCGGGTTCCGGACAGATCGGGTAAACAGGTGTGGGAGTGAGGACGCCTTAGCTTTGGTCGCACTGTTTGCAGGTTGTCGAGTAGCCGAGCACTTGTCTTGGAGAGATGATGAGGGGGGGTGCCACCTGCAAAGACACTCCGACGCTCAAGTCAGCTAGTGTGCAGGCGGGAAAAGTTATGTGGAAATGTGACGTACCTCGGGGGAAGAGCCAATCTTCCCCTTATATACATGTCAGTAGTGGGCCCCTTGTGAGAACAGGCCCATATTCCCAAGGACATTGTCCTGTAGCCGCGTGTGGGTCGTACGGGACACGTGTCCGGGTTGTTTGAAGGGCGAGGAGTCGGGTCGGGTGGAGCTCGGGCCAGGGTCGATCCGTCGGGTCTTTGGGCCGGGCCGTAACAGAACTTAAGCTAGCTCATGAGTTAGCTTGACTCACTTCCAGCCCTAATCATTATTAAAAAATTGTTTTCCATTTCATATACATCAAATTCTCTCTATCCCTCCTAACATCTATCATTCTTTGTTTTTTAAATTAATCAACTCATAAGTTCACACATTAAAATCATCTTACATTAAATTTAGTTGGTATTAGGGAAAAAAATTTAAACTAGAAGAAATCAATGACTAAACCAAAACCATTTGAATTCCAATTAATTGGATATAAATCAAAGCAGCCAATTAGAAACTTTAACATTTATATTTATAAATTTAAATAGTATTTAATTGTAAACTATAATTGAGTGTATGATAATAAATTATTTGCTTAATTTATTAATTTTAGATATCAATATTTTAAAAAAGGAATGAATAATTATTTTTAATAACAGTAAAAATTTATCACTAAAAGTAATATGATATAACATATCGTAAACATGACTAAATAAAAATACTATATTCCGATCTCAAGGTTAACGATTATATCACCAAGACGAATAAATCATTAACTTACATAAGTGTTAAATCATGGTATTAAAACAAAAATTGATTTAATTTTTTTTATAATAAAAATTTTTTAACAATTTTTTCTAAACTACTTTTAAAAGATCAACCATTGGTGTACATTATTAGTAAAATGTATAACTTATTAGGTTTTCATATTATTCTTGTGAATTTTTTAAAAATATAAGACAATAAAATAGGTTGACTTTAATTTAATATCATTAGAATCTAAATATAATTATTCAAGTAAGCATCATTAATTATGTTAATAAAAAAATTTTGTAAAAAACAAAATATGATTTACATTTTAAATTTTTGAATAAATTTATTTTAAAATGTAAGAATTAAACTCAATTACGCTATATTTTTAAATAAAATATAGAATTTCATAACAAAATTAACATCTATTGAGGAAATAAATTTAGGGGTAGCAAGCGGGCATGCTTATCCTGTCCCATTCTATCCTATTAAAAGCCTGCTATTTGGCGGAATAATTCGTCCTGTCCCGTCTATTGAGATAGTCCTAAATTTCTATCCCGTCCTACTTAATGGCGGTTTGGCGGGATAAGTCCGTCAATTCTTTTTTTCTTTTTAAAAAATATTAAACCATTAAATATAAAAAATATATAATTTCATGAGTATTTTAACAAACTTATAATTTCTAAAGATATAAAAAAATATAATTTTTAAATTCACAAACACTAAAGTATTTATAATTCTAAATATCTAATAAACATAATGATCAACCAAATTTTTTAAAACAAAATAATAAAATCATCATTGTTTAAAAAAAACAAATATTGTCTGAAATATATAATTAAACATTGTCAAAGTCTCTATTTTATTTATAAAGAAATTTTGTAAAAAAAAATATTATTTACATTTTAAATTTCTCGAGTAAATTATAACTCAAAGTAAAACGAACAAACCTTCTAAATACAAGCACAAAAATAACGTTCTGAATTTAATTATCATCTTAAAGTCAAAAGTCCGCCTCGCCCTGCCGAAACCTGCGAAATTCGTGAATTAGGAAGTGTAGGTTCGGTGGTTTTTTTTATTACAGAGGACTTAAATTTCTAATCTGACCCATTTTTTTTCCTGAGTTACATGAGCTGGTTTAACGAGTTTTGGTCTGTTTGTCACCCCTAATAAATTTATTTATGGCCCTTTCCTAATTATAATTAATAACAAGATTTAGAAAAAATTATTAATATCATTATTCTTATTAATTAAATCATAATATTAGGTAGTTGATAGTTTTATAAACGAAAATTGTTAAGTAATAACATAAAAATTAACAGACAAGCAATAAAAAATTATAAAAATAATTAATAAATTTTGAATAGTTAATATTATTAGTGAAAAATATTTATTAAAAATATGATACGTTAAGTCATTAATTAATATTTTTAGGTTATATATATTTAAAAAATATTTATGGCCAAATAAATGAATATAAAAAAATTAATTTATAAATAGATGATAAAAAACCATAAGATAAAAAAAATTTATAATCACAATAAAATATTTTTGAAGTTTGGCTATCATTAGAAAGGGATGCTAAGCATACAAATAAAGGCAGCAACCAATCACTATAGTGATAACCAATGTTCACATGCATGTTATATTAGAGTTTAATTTTCATGAAAAAAAAAACAATAGAAACTTGTTTAATATTGTCCTTATTATATATAGCTGGAAAAAGCAATAATATTCTTATTATAAATTAAAAATTCTAAAAATGGTAAACAAGAAAGAAAATTGTTTCAATAATTATTCAATGAAAAAAAAATTCTGAAAAAGCATTGTTGGGATAACTAATACAAAAAAAATCCTTCCTAGACTCCTTGACACCACCCCCAAACTTATACTCACAAGTTGCCAAGCCAAAAAAAAATAGTTTATGTTTAACAACTTCAAACTCACTTTTCACCTTACTTCATTATTCTTCAGCTAAACAACTATGTTTCTGAGCCAGTTATTTGTGAGAATATATTCATAAAAGTAGGGTTATTTTGATCTTTTTATCATTCATTATAAGACAAATACTAATAAATGACCCGTGCGATGCACGAAAAATATTTAGTACTAAAATTAACAAAATATATCATTTATGTATAATATAGTGTGTATCATAATCAAATAAAATTATACTTAAAAATCTTAATGTCTGTCCTTAATTGAATTAAATTAACATATACAAATTTTTTGGCATAAATGAGAAGCTGAAAATCATTCCTTGCATATTCATTACTAATGTAAAAAATTTTTTTCATGTCAATGTTATATAACAAAAACACAATTTCATATATTTACTGAACAATCAACAAAAAAAAAGGTTCAATATTGGATAGAATTACCTAATAACCTCCTATTAAATATTGAACCACCTAAAAAAATATCAAGACTTCAACTTAAAAATGTCATCCACAATTTACTAATCAATAATAGTGAATGATACAAATAGAGATTTTTCTGCACATAAAAAATTTAATGCTTCGAGTCATAGAGAAAAATCTCCTTTTGTTCAACTTGTTCCATTTATTTCAATCTCGCAACAAAAACTGCAAAATATCACTGACCATGCTAAAAATAAACACAAAGGCATGGTATTTCATTTTATCATTGATTAGATTCAAACTAAACCATCAATACTCGTGTCAATAATTACTTAATATGTCAACAATGTACTTATATATTCTATAAACTTTAGAAATAATATTGTTCTCTCATTAGATTTACAATGAAAACGAATGATACAACAAATTTTAATCTGTATATATAGACTACTTAATAGATTGAAGTTGAGAAGCCTCTCGAAGTACTCTTTTGGGGTAACAGTTGTATTACTTGTATAGCAAATCGTTCAAAAGCACTGAAGATCACTTCTTCCTTCCATCCAAGTCTGAAAAAGGCAAGTGCTAAATCAAAATTGAAAAAAAAAGAATAAATTGTGCTACGAAACCAAATCTGTTATCTAAAAAAACAGATGATGCACAATTTTGATTTCTATAGGTTGTTATAAACCAATTTAATAATATGATAATAAAAAATCTTTAAAGTCAAAATGATATCCCTCAAATAAAAAAAATAAAAATACAATATATAGGCAAATCAAAATTAGCACATAACTCTTTCAAAAATAAATAAGAAAGAACACGTAGATATATAAAATTTTCTTGCCCACTTAATTGCTCAAGGACTGAATGATATCAAATTTATCAATCACATGAGCAAGTCTTTCAAGAACTTTTTAATCCTAAATCATTTTAGAAACATAAATGGTTATTTTTTTTAGAAAATTGGATGCACAATGCACAAAGCCTAATAAAGAGGACCTAAATACAAATGGTCATATGATAATCTAACACATAACATTTTTTTATCAATGGTCAACTAAATCTCCAAAAATTCATAACATTTCCTAATTGTCCAGCTGATGCATATAGATATGCTCAAACACACGTAGAAGCACCAAGAAAGGAAAAAGAAATAAGAGTACAACTAATTACCAATCACAAACTTGTAAGGTCAAAATTCTATGTTCTTATTGCACCTCCTTTGATAAAAATTCTGCCCAATAGTTTCTTTGTACTAATTGCTAAACTTATTATTCACATTTTTAAATTATATTTATTAAGAAAATATAAGAATACGAAGCTCCTTGGTATACCGTTAAATTATAGAAAAATAAATCACAAAAAAATACAATAAGAATCAATAAAGATAAATAATTTTGAAGACTATCAAATACCAAAGAATACCTTATTCATCAAAGATGTCTTTCTCAAGCTTCAACCACAATTAAAAGTGTATAAATGATTCAAATAGCTGTTACATATAGTGAAAATTGTTTTACAGTATCAACAAATCATAATAATAATGATGGAAAACTAAAAAAAAAGAATTGGTATAACAGTAAAAAAATAAAACAATATCTTTGTAAAGCTCACAACTAAGTTACCTGAGAAAGATTAATTTCAAAAGCATGAGTTTCTTTCTCTTCAATAGCTGCTGCCACCTCATTTTCATTTAGCGATTTACCATGAATATCTTCAATTTTATCTGCTGCTTTGCTAATTGCAAATCTATCCCCATTTGTACCATATAAGAGAAAAGTCCATATAAAATTTGAATTTCACTGGTTCAGTCAGAGAATACACATTGCATAGTATTTAAGATACAGTAACATTTTCAAATGTTCACATCCAAAGTTGCATGCATCCACAACATCTATACCACAATCATATATTAAACAATACTAAAATTGTGAAAAAAGAAAGGTACTTTCTGTACCTCCAAAATCACAAACAAATGCATCCTTTATGACAATAATTTCTACTAAGATTTAAACATGAAAATTCTAGAAGTATGCATATACTTCAAAGGCACATGCACACATCAACGGTTGAAAAAAATACCTAACCAAAACAAAATAAGCTGAAAGCTTTTTGTTCATATCAATGCCTCAGGAGCTAATGTTCAAACACAAATAGTTCACTGCTCTGATCAATTTTAGCTAAAGTTATTTAAAAATAAAACAAATTAAAAAGGTGTTCATGAGGAAGGAAGCCTGCAAAGTGATAAAGCCAGAAAAATGTTTCCCGTTGCTATGCTTCAGAATGACACTCTCATCCACCCATCCATTTTTCTTCCGAAAAATACTTTAACAACAAATTTGAGAAGCTAAAAACTCGAGTTTTCTCAGTATTATGAACATGAATTCATATAATATGAGGCAAAAAGAAAAATAAAATAAACAAAAAAGGTCCAGATTTGAAGTAAACCAGTTACAAAAATGGAAAGAAAACCGTGAATTTAAGAGAGAGGAATGTACCCAGAAGCTGATATGCACTCTGAGACTGCGATGAACAATGGAGCAATCAATGCATATGAAGAAGCCATACATAACGGACACTCAGGTTGGATTCTTCACATTGCAATCGAAACACATCTAAAGCGAAAAAATAAAAACGAATTTAAAAATCACAAAAAGTAAAAATATAGTAGATCAGAAAAAAAAAAACTTGAAAAACATAAACCAAAAATCTCAAAATTAAAAATCTGGACATCAAAAGTGATCAAACCTTGTTTTCAAAGAGCTTGTTTAGAAGTCCCTTGTAAAATGCCCAGAATCCCCATAGTTGTAGCGGATCCACTGCCACCACCGTCGCCGTGCATGCCTCCACATCTGCGTCCTCCTTGGTTGCAATCCCTGGCCATATGGCTCATCCCCACCACAGCTGTAGCAAGTGCTAGAAGAACGACTAAATACAGTAAACAATGAAAACAGGAGATTATAAATATACTTGTTTTTTCAATTCAAAATTGAAATTTAAAATTTCATATTCTTTTTACTTGTCTGAAGAGGTGGAAAATAAATGTAGGTGAGAATGAATAAGAAATAGTTAGTATTGAAAGAGAAATTAAAGGAAGGAATTGTCAGAGTCATTAAAGCCAAAGGGCAAAATTTACAATACCATAAATGAATGATGACTGAATGGGAGAGGCAGAGCTCAGATGAACAAACATTGCATATATAACACCTTAAAGAACCCAACACTCATGCCCTCCTCTTCAAGATAGTTGAAATGCATTCTACTTACTTACCAGTGTATCAAGCAAGAAGAGCAAGCTGTTTAACTTGTCTTACCAGATTTCTAATGCCAACATCCACGAAAAAACTTATCATGAAATCATAACAATTTAAACAATCAGCAAAGAAACTTTCCTGAGGAAGCTAATATGCACTTCGAAGATGCGACGAACAGCGGAGCAAACGTTGCATATGAAGACCCTATACATAAGCCACGCCCATGTTGGATTCCTCACATTGTAGTCGAAATGCAACTGAAGCGAAAAAATAAAATCGAATTAAAATCACAAAATTTCAGAATATGGAACAAAAAATTGAAAAACCTCAAACGAAAACCCTCAAAATTGAAAATTTATGGAATCGAAAGTAATCAAAGCTTGTTTTTAGACTTGGTCGTGAGTTTTCTGAACACTGCGCTAGGAATCAGAGAAAAAACAGAAGAGCTAGAAAATAAAAGCTTTTAGGTCAGAAATTGCTACAAACTCAACTACCACTTCTCCAAAATCTAATCTCAATACAATTTAACTAGATAGAAAAGAAGGGGGTAATGGGATATCATACTAGCACAACTAGAAAATGGATAAATACAGACAGATTTACAGACAGATTTAGTCTTTATTACAGACGGATTTTTGGTTACCGACAAAATTACCGACGGATTTTGTCCCTCTGTAAAAGCCTCGTCGGAAATTATTTACCGACGGATTTTTTTTCCGTCGAAAAATTACCAACGGATTTTTACTAGTTACTGACGGATTTTCCCTCTGTAAATTCTCCCTCCATTTCCTGAAGGCGACAAACTAACAGATGGATTTTTCGTCTGTAATTACAGACGGATTTTTCGTCTGTAATTACAGACAGATTTTCAGACGGATTTTCTGTCTGTAATTACAGACAGATTTTCAGACAGATTTTTTGTCTGTAATTACAGACGGATTTTCCGACAAATTTTCTGTCTATAATTTAAACATTGGAAAATCATGATTACAGACAGAAAATCCGTCTGTAAATCCGTTTGTAAGGTAAAATAGAATTTTTTTTACTTTTCTAATTACAAAATAAACTTGTTTTCATACAAAATAAATATAAATTTAATTCTTACTAATGTTTTATTCATATCTCACTTTAAATATAATTTAATTTCTGTTTCCAAGCTTACTAAATCATTACATTGTGAATTTAGATTCACTTATTCTTACTGTGAGATATAGGAACTTCCTTCATTGAAGATGATTGGGCAAGCTGAGATGCAAGGAGACTTATATGTGATGAATGCTGAACCTATGAAACTGCCTTCATTAGATTTTAGGATACAATCTATAGCTCTTAGTGTGTAGCAAGACCTAGGAACTCTTTGGCATGCTAGACTAGGTCATTTACCTTATAGTAGAATGATTACTATGCAAAAAGCTTTCCTTTTATTGATTGCATTACTTCTTCACATGTTTGTGATTCCTGTCAATATGCTAGACAGAGAAAATTATCTTTCACAACAAGCAATACAAATTCTGAAAATGCTTTTGATTTATTGCATATTGATATTTGGGGACCTTTTTCTATTCAATCAACCTCAGGTCATAAATATTTTCTAACTATAGTTGAGGACAAAACTCGGTTCACATGGATTTATTGGATGAAATTGAAATCTAAAACTAGAAAATTGGTTCAAGACTTTGTCCAACTTGTGCAAACACAATTCAGCAAAAGAATTAAGCAAATTCGAACTGATAATGGTATGGAATTCAAAATGGACTCATTTTATAGTTCAAAAGGCATAGAACATCAAACTTCTTGTGTTGAAACTCCACAACAAAATGGTGTTGTGGAGAGAAAGCATCAACACCTACTGACAGTTGCAAGAGCATTATTGTTTCATTCAAATGTTCCCAAATGTTTTTGGCATTATGCTGCGCAACATTCAGTTCATTTAATTAATAGGTTACCTAGTGCCTTTTTGAACAATATAACTCCATATGAGACTTTATTTCATTCAAAACCTGATCTAAATGAGCTTAAAGTTTTTGGTTGTCTTGTGTTTGCTTCAACACTTATAGCTGGTAGGACAAAACTAGATCCTAGAGCTCGAAAGTGCATTTTCTTAGGATCCAAGTCAGGAACCAAAGGTTCTATTTTGTTTGATTTTAACAACAAAAGAAATTTTTTGTCTCCAAAAACACTCTTTTAATCCAACAAATTTTGATCATTTTTCTGAATTGCAATTGCCTTCTGCATCACATTATGAGGATATTATTCATACATCATCACATCCTAGAATTACTACTGATGTCTCTAATAATAATAGCTCTCTTTCATCTTTGAATAATGATATTATTGAGAATTCTACATCATATGCATCTGCATCATACATTCATGAAAATAGTGATAATGCTATTGCCCTTATGCCTCATGTTGATCACATTCAACCTGAACAGACTCAGTCTGCCCTGAGAAGGTTTGAGAGGGATAGAAAACTACCCTCATACCTTAAGGACTTTCATTGTTTCAATATGGCATCACATGAAGATCCCATCAATGCTGTTCATTCTTCAAACTGTAAGTACCATTTATCACACCATTTGTCATATGCATCTTTCTCTCCAAAACACCTAGCCTTCACTTTTGCACTTATAAATAATCCTAACCCGAAGCACTACTCTGAGGCTGTTATGCATGATTGCTGGAGAAAAGCTATTGATGCAGAACTTGCTGCTCTTGAGCAAAACAAAACCTGGATCGTCACTTCTCTTCCTCCTGGCAAGAATGCAGTAGGTTGTAAATGGGTTTTTCGCACGAAATTCAACCCAGATGGGACAATAGAAAGACACAAGGCTCAGTTAGTTGCTCAGGGGTTCACTCAAATTTCAGGCGTTGATTATATTGACACCTTTAGCTCGGTTGTTAAAATAAGCACAGTAAGAGTTCTCTTAGCAATTACAGCATCAAAGAATTGGCATCTTCATCAACTTGATGTCAATACTGCCTTCCTTCATGGGATCTCCATGAAGATGTTTATATGAAGTTACCAAAAGGGCTGAAGTGTGATAATCCCAAGTTAGTTTGTAAATTAGAAAGATCTCTTTATGGTTTGAAACAGGTGAGCCGTCAATGGAACATCAAACTATCCAATGCTCTAATTGATTTGGGATATATTTAGTCAGAAAATGATCACTCTTTATTCACCAAGTCCACTAATGTTAGCTTCACTGCTATTTTGGTCTATGTTGATGATCTTGTGTTAGCTGGTGATGATCTCTCAAAAATTGAAGCTGTCAAACGCTTCTTGGACTGCAAATTCAAGATAAAGGATCTTGGCATTTTAAAATTCTTCATTGGCATGGAAGTAGCAAGAAGTAAAACAGGGATTGCCCTTTATCAAAGAAAATACGCTTTAGATTTGATCAATGATTGTGGTTTACTTGGAGCCAAACCTGCCACTACACCCATGGATTATACTACATCTTTGTCAAGAAATTTTGGCTCTCCTCTACCTGATGCTACTCTTTATAGAAGGCTGGTTGGTCGCCTTCTTTATCTCACGAATACTAGACCTGACCTGAGCTACCCTGTAGGTTGTCTTACTCAATTCATGGATTATCCCACCGATGTTCATCTCAAGGCAGTTTATAGAGTGATTCGATACTTGAAACAGTCACCAGCATCAGGTCTTTTCTTTTCTGCTTCTAATTCTTTTATTCTCTCTGGATATACTGATTCTGATTAGGGGGCTTGTAAGGATACTAGAAAATATATTACTAGTTATTGCTTCTTTCTTGACCAAACTCTTATATCATGGAAAAGCAAGAAGCAAACAACAGTCACTAGATCCTCTTCTGAAGCTGAATATCGAGCTCTAGCAAATGGAACTTGTGAACTTGTATGGTTGCTGAAACTTCTAAAAGAATTCAAGATTTCTCCTCCCCTGCCCGTTGATATATTCTGTGACAATAAATCTGCTATATATATTGCCTCAAATGCAGTTTTTCATGAACGGACAAAGCATGTTGAAATCGACTGTCATGTAGCTCGTAACAAATATAAAGAAGGTGTTTCAAATCTTTAACATATTGCTTCTAGTGAGCAGCTGGCTGATCTGTTTACCAAGCCTCTTGCACCAGGACCCTTCTTCTACTTGCTATCCAAGCCGGGATTACTTGATCTACACAAGCCAAGTAATACCAGCTTGTGGGGGGGATGTTAGTTAATATATATGCTGAAAATAATATTTTTAAATGTACAAGATTTGTTAGTATATTTTTGTTTGTTTGTTAGATTGTTTAGCTTACTAGTTTGTTAGGGCTAGCTAATATATAGTTTGTTATTCCTTTTTGTTTTCACACCTTTTACACAGCTATATAAATCATATAGCATAGTGTGAAGTTCTTATGATGTATAATTCAATTGGAATAAGAAAATTCATCATCACAACACTCTTCTCTCCTTCAGTTCCTTCTCAATCATTATTTTCTTCCTTTTCTTCCTCATTCTGCTGCAGCCATTTCACTGGCTACCAGCAACTCTTTTTCACTTTCTTCATTTATTGTCAATTTGCTGCTTAAGATTGATACCATTTTTACAAGGGAAGTTCTTTGGTGACCAAGACAATGGTGCTCAAAGGTGGCCAAAGATTGACCCACAAATTAAAAGTTAACATGTGGAATGGTTGAATATAATGAGAAACATTTTAGGAATATATTTTTGTGAATTACATTAAAAATGGAAAAAGCTAAGTTATAGAAAAATATATATATAAATGCATGGAAGGAAACAAAAGAAATAAAAAAAATGTGAAGTTAATAAAAATGAGATTTTTTATTTAAATAAATTAAATAAATATTTTATTTATTGAAGTAAATAATTATAAAAATTATTACAAAAATACGTCTTCCAATCTTATCTCGTTTATTTACGCTATAAATGATATAATTATGAATATATTTCGTTTACATAAACTAGATATATGGAATTTGAAAAAATACACCTATCTCGTTTACAGTATAAATAAGATACATTCATAATTATCTCGTTTACAATGTAAACTAGATGTGTGTATTTATAAATATAAAAATATAATTTTTAAAAATAATAAAAAATATTAATAATTTAAATTAGACCAAACTCTTAAAATGAAATGTTTCAAATAATAGAGAAAATAGGCAGTTTCAAATAATAGAAAAGATGAACAGTTTCAAAATAACAAAGAACATAAACGGTTTTAACTAACTAATTAATTAATGGGCGACTGTACCTATCACGTAATTTTAAACTGTCCATTTAAAATAAACACATTATTTTCTTAAAAACCAACCCACCTATCTTCTTTGTTATTTTGAAATAGTCCATCTTCCCTATTATTTGAAACCGCCTATTTTTCCTATTATTTGAAACGTTCCATTTTAAGAGTTTGGTCTAATTTAAATTATTAATATTTTTTATTATTTTCAAAAATTATATTTTTATATTTACAAATACACATACGACATATCTTGTAAACGGATCATTTTAAATATATATAGTTTACACGGTAAACGAAATACGTGTACTTTTTCAAATTTCATATATATCATTTACAATATAAACGAAATATATTCATAATTATATCATTTACAGTATAAATAAACGAGATAAGATTGGGAGATGTATTTTTGTAGTAATTTTTATAATTATTTATTCCAATAAATAAAATATTTATTTAATTTATTTAAATAAATCCCATTTTTATTAACTTCCCAGCTTTTTCTTTTTTATATTTTTTTCCTTCCATGTATTTATATTTTTTTTATAACTTAGTTTTTTTCAATGTAATTCACAAAAGCATATTCTTAGAATATTTTTCACTATATTCAATCATTCCACATGTCAACCTTCAATTTGTGGGTCAATTTTTAACCACTTTTGGGTACCATTATCTTGGTCACCAAAGAACTCCCATTTTTACAAACACGGTTCAAAACAGAGAAGATAGATATGATGACGAAGTGAGAAATGTTTAAGGTTAAGGCTAGTACTTTCTGTGAGTCGGACCATGCTACTCTATGCTGGTAGTTCATGTACTTTGGCGATGCTGCTGTAGTTCTTGTAATCGACGGAGAGAAAATCATCTGAGGCGGCAAAGGTAGACAGTGCCGATGTCACCGGTGTTGATACAGGGAGAAAATAAAAGTAAACGCCAAATGAATCCCAAAAATTTGAAGCTACTTCTTCAGAGTTGCAGAGCAAAATGAAGAATGAGAGTAAGAGAGATTCAAATCATGGATTTGAAATGGAAAAAGATTCAATATTACTCAAGCTATTCTTTTTGGAAAAATTCCGCTGAGCTTCAAATTTCAATTTTCACTCTTTGCTGTTTTAATAAGTGGGTCTCGTTACGGTATAGAAACTTATATATACACATGTAGAAAATACGTGTTGCATAATCATTCGTTGTTCGATGACTCCAACATGCTTGTTTCACATATAATTTAACAGATGGGTTAGACTCGTGAGAGACAAAAGCTGAAAGGCTATTAGGAAGTGGTCAAAAGTTGCAGTGAATTAATTAAAAAGATTGCAGTGGATTAGTAATTAGTTAAATGATTTATTGAATAGTATAAATAGCATAATGAATTTATTGTTTTTATTGTGGTCGTGGGTCGAAATTGGTTTTCGGACTATGGGTGAATATTATGCTTTTAGTTTTATTTTGTTGGGTTAAGTTTATTGTGATTCATATTTGTTTTTGTTGCATTGTACTATTTGGGCAGAAAACATATGGATTTTTTTGTGGATTTATTGAGAGACATGTCCTAAGATGAAATAAGTTTTTGTTGGTCTGATCAAGAGATTATGAGCCTAATGAAATAAACTAGGATATAAAGATCTGTAGCAACCTGACCCAAAAAAAAAAATGATTGTAGCTACAAGACCAAAACAAAATAGATGTAACTAGGATGCATGTTGGGTAATTTCTTTAAAAATAGATGAAGATTGAATGTAAAAAATTTGATTAGCGGAGACAAAATATACGTAACGTAAAAAATATTTTTATAATTATATTTATTATTATAATATAATAAATTTTCAAATAATGTCAGAAATAAATTAGAGCACTAAAATAATCATTTAGATAACAACATATAAGTTAAATAATTATTTAACACAATAGCATGCTAATAAAGCAACGTTAGAAAATCAAAATTAAATACAATTTTAAAATTGATTCATGAAAAAAAAGTAAGAAGCCACTGATAAAAAAATAGTGGTGAAATCTTATACACACAACACAGTATTGTGTCTTTGAATATAATTTGTTCTTTGATTTTGTGGTAAAATTAAAGCTTAAGTATGGTTTCGGTCCCTAAAATTTTGGTCGAAAATTTTTTTCGTCCCCAACCTTTTTTTACATACAAAATAGCCTCTAAGGTTTAGTCTTGGTTTTAAAATTGTCCATGAAGTTTGACTTAGTTTTAAATTTTTGGCGGCAAAAGTGGAGATAGAGGTGGATCGTGGACAACTGCTTGTTCTTCTTCCCTTCTCCCTTGGCAGAAGCAAAAACACGCTTCTTTTTCTAATTTTTTTATTATTTTATTAACTTTTTTATTAGGATAATTTGGTCCAAAATCTTAAAATTTAAGTAAAAAGAACAATTTTGTATACCCAAAAAGTTAGAGACGAAAAATATTTTCGACCTATATTTTAAGGAACAAAGTTATACTTAACCCTAAAACTAATCACACGAATAAAAAAAAAAAGAAATGTACAACAAAGATATAAAATTTAATTTCCTCCACATATATGAAACAACTCTCACTTCAGTAGGATTTAGTGAATAAAGGGTGGAAGGATGTTGATAATTGCGTAGGGTTTAGGGTTAAGGAGGTAGGAGATATGGTGATTATGGTATAGTATATTTTATGATTTAAAGTTTGGTATTTTAAGAGTTAGGGTTTAAGGTTTGTTTATGTGGTGAGTATAGGATAAGATTTATGATTTAGAGGGTGTAGGATTTTTGTGTTTAGAGTTTAAGGTTTATAATTTTAGAGTTAGGAGTTAAAGTTTAGGGTTTAGAATTTTTGTTTAGGGTGTAAGAATTAGAATTTAGGGTATAGAGTATAGAGTTTAGGTTATGGAATTTTATGGGGTATAATTTTACCATTTAAGATTTAGATATTTATAAAATTATTCTAATTGAGAATTTAATAATAATAAAAATACACGTACAATTATATTAATAGAAACTGATTGTGGACAAGTGTTACGTAATTATTATTAATTTTATTTATTTTATTTGAAATCAATTTTGGTGATTTTTTGTTAATCAATTAACTAATTATTATGTAATCTATAAAACATGTAATATATAGGTGAAAGGTTTGGTATTAAACAACAACAACAACAACAATAATAATAATAATAATAATAATAATAATAATAATAATAATATAAATTAAGGTAAATTTTATTCTATCCTTCTTATAATAACATATACATTACCCTTTATGACATGCTATTCTCTAATTAGTGATTATGTTAATTATGATTAAACTATTGATAATTAAATTATAGCCCAAAGTGGATAATTGTATAATTTACTAAACTATTAAAAATCCAATTTTTGTTTCTTCTCCAAATCATGCTCGCAAAAAATGAACCCTAATTTTCTCTATCTCCTCTTCCGTTCCGTCACCGTCGTTGCCACCCGAGCATAACCGATTCATTGGGTGCCCCACAAAACAACGTTACTATTGCACATGCTTATGAATTCTCAATTTTAATTTTCATTGTAGTGCCTTGTTAATTGAGTGTCAGCTAGGTTTTGTTCGTTTGTTCCCTTTTTTGAGGCAGTTAATTGCGTTGATTGAGAAGGAAGGTATGGCGGCGGAAAAAAATCAACGATATCTTATGGTGCTAATGCATACAATGATCTGCGGCATCAACCCAAGAAGGTGGAAGAGGAGGCTGTGGTTTGGGAAAATCTGCCTCTGTTCCTTTAATTGTGGTTTGGGAAAATTTGCCTCCGTTTCCTTTAATTTTAGCGTGGATCTTCCACTGGGTCGCATGCACGCTTTGGAGTTGGATTTCAAGATTCATCTCGTTGGAGGTTTCAAATACTTGTCCGTACTTGATTATTATTGTGATGGTCCTTGCTATCCTTCCAAAAAAGTCTACGAACTAGACCTTGACAAGGAGGTGGAGGAGGCGAATCCAATAGATGACTTTCCAAAGTTATTGATACCGGGTTCTATGCTCTTCACAAAATCTGAAGTGTTTGTTATTTTATAAGAATGTGTGGTCTCGACCATCTTGTACATGAGGCTGGTCCTCCGAAGGTTGGCGTGGCTACAGGCTGCGGGCTGCGGGCTGCGGGCTGCGGGCTGTGGGCGGTGGGGCTGGGTCAATGGGTGGGTAGAATTGAGTTGATTTTTTCTTTTAATTTCATAGAAGAATGGGGCTAAGGTGAATTGAGTTTTTGAACAATGATAAAAATATAACTTTTTTTTTAATGTTTATAGAAATTATATATTTATCCCTCTTATAAAAATATTTAATTACAAAATTGTCGTACTTTAGTTAAGATATTAACTCTTATTGGGTTAAATTAACTCAAACTAAAACTAAACATCCAATTAAAACATGCCACATCACAACAGATAATTTACATGTTG
The DNA here is from genome assembly GCF_014773155.1 of Arachis stenosperma. Lineage (NCBI taxonomy): Eukaryota > Viridiplantae > Streptophyta > Magnoliopsida > Fabales > Fabaceae > Arachis > Arachis stenosperma. The sequence continues at coordinate 140,293,908 of NC_080380.1, read as the reverse complement.
ATTTAGAGGGAGTTGGGTAGAACTCACCATAAATTAATAGCGGATATAGTAGCTGTTAATTTACCAATATTGACGAACAGCAAACATATATCATTCCTATATTCTTGTATGTCCGCCCCATGACTCAAATTTTCAACCTCCTCCACTTCGAGCCTAACTAATTTTGGTAATAACATATATAAAACTTGGCCCATAAAACAAAAAACTCAACCATTAGTTACAGCCTCATTATATTAACATAATCATAATTTAATTATATTTACTTACACAGAATAATGACTTTACTAATTACCACTATTCACCTGTCCCACTCCTGTAACAAACACAGAGTTTGTCCCCTTTCAATAAAGTCACACATCACATTCTCTAATTTATAATTAGAGGATCGTGCCACCATAACAGTCTCATCTCCTTACACTTGTCTTCTACATGTCTATACTATAGTATTGCCCTTAATAAGTTACATGTGTGATACAATGAAAGCTAGTTCTTGTCAAGCAGTGGACACACCACTTGTTGAGTAAAGAATCTACTACTACTCTCTTATTATATATTAATAGATATTAATAAAGGAAAATTATAGGGTACAGATGGAAAGATACAGATATTTCTTTTGAAGTTATTTCGTGCTGACAGATGTTTCGGGAGAGCCGCTTCTGATTGTTTGCTGAACGGTGTAACGTGAAGCAACCACGAAACCGAGTAGCTCATGCTGGAAAAAAATTGGCTCTGTTTGGATAGAAGGTGCTGCACCTGGATGTGCGAGGATTGGGTCTGGGTTGGATGGACTCCATATGAGGCCTTGGATATGAGTGGTCGTGGGGGCATCATGGTTGAAAGGGAGGAATGAGTTAAAAGCATACTACAAGATTAAGTAACTTTATGTTGTATGACCCTTGACCACAAAAAAAAGGTTATATGACCCAAATGAACCTGAACAAAATAAAAGAAGAGAAAGAATAAATGCACATGGACTAAATTTTTGGTGAAGTGTGTTTGGATTACAGTTTATAAATGAGAGTTTGTATAAAATTGATTTTATAAATTTGATTTTGGTAAAAAGTAAGGTTATATTGAAGTGATTTATATTTGACCATCTTTATATCAAAATGAATTATAGTAAAATAAATATTGTTTGGATTACACTACTCAAAATCACTTTTAAATAAAAAATTACTAAAATAGACATCAACTTAAATAATTTTTTTATATTATTCTATTATTTTAATTTAGATATTTGAATTATCTTATTAATTAATTTTATAATAAAATTAATATTTATTTATTAAAATAAAAATAACATATAAAAATTAACAAAATATATTTTATATTAAAAATAAGAAATATAAATTATATATAAGAGTATTTAATCAAATATGTTACATTTTTTTTTAATTTTAAGTATTAATGTGAAAATGTTAATTTAGGATTTTTTTTACATCGTATTTTTGTTCTAATACTCTCAATAATCTTATTCTTAATATTATTTTGGAATTCAACTATTACGATGGGTAACCGGAGTTTAGTGGGCTGGACTTGTGAGGTTGGCCCAATCATCTGTGGGAGGTGGCCTCCGACTCGGTTTACGTCTGGAAGCCGCCGTCCGACTTGTGCGTATGAAGGAATGGGGGTGGTACCTGCAAAGACACTCCGATGCCTAAGTCAGCAAGGGGTATAAACAGGTTTTGAGAGAGTATTGGAACTTAGAGATACCTGAGGGGTATCAGTGTATTTATAGTGGTGAACAAATAACCACCGTTGGAGTAGTTCCACCTTTTAAGGAAGATAACCATCCTTTTATCTTAGAGAAGTTAAGATATGGCCCCTAGAAATGGGTTGAGAGATTTTATGGGCAGTTACTTATTTGAACGAGTATTTATCTGCCAGCTAACCTTTGATCCCAACTTCCTTGAGGTGAGGCCTATGTCGAATCTGACCTCTTCCGAGGAGGTCGGTTGTGTGAGGAGGCCAACCTATGGGTTAGGCCTTTTTATCTGATTTGGACCTGGGATTTAGTGTTGGGTCAGGGTATGAACACCAACGTTTATGATTTTATTAATATCTATGATTAATTTTTTATTTAATTTGTCTTTTTTTAATAGGATCATAACCGATGCAATCCAATTCAAACCGCACAATGTGTTATAACATTATTATTTTATTATTATATTTACAATTATATTTATAATTTGTTCAATTTTTATATATTTTTATATTATTCATGTATTATTATTATTTAATAAATATTTTATATTCAAAATGTTATTTATTTATTTTAACTAACCTATAATTTTATTTATATTGTTATGTTATTGTTGACTTTTTAAGATATTGTTGAGACTTTTTATGTCATTGTTGATTATTTAAAATTTGATGTTGAGACTTGTTATATGTATTTAATTTTTTAATTTATAAAATCGCAAATCCAATCCAATCCAAACCGCTTGAAATTGGATCGAATCGGATCAGATTTTAAAAAAAATAACATCCAATTCAAACTGCACCACAGGTAAAATTAATATTCGGATCGGATGAGTTTTTTACTCAAAACCAATCCAAACCGCACCGCAAACACCCTGGAGACAATACTTCCCTTTCTTCACATTAACACACCTTTTTTTTTGGAGACCTTGGCCGAAAACCTTTTTCCACCAAAGTCCATAGCCACAATGGCCCACCCACCCATCCAACCCTCTTTCAATAGCTCTCACTAATTACCGGCTAGGCTCACCACATCAAAGCCTTCTAAGCCTCCTCCAAATCTCAACCCCCCACAACCTGCTCAGTGACAGAAACCAAACTCCCATGTGTCCCGCTTCTAAGCACAAGAGACAAATTCTCTTTACATCTTTACCAACTTTCATCTTTACACTAGAGTGTCCCATTAATAAATGGTAGATAGATATATTGCAGTAACTTTCACTATAAGAAAAATGTTTGTTACTACACTTTTTTTTGTCACACTTCAAAAGTGTGGCCTAAAGGAGCCAATAGCTACGTTTTTATGAGAGTAGCGGATGATTAGAGATTTGGCCACATTTTAGATGTCACGCTTACCAAAGCGTAATCATAGAAAAAAAGATACACTTTTAAAGCACGGCTAATTATTTTTGTTACAGACACGTTTTCGAAGCGTGCCCATTTTCTTTGACTATTTGGCACCCAAAAAAACGTGGCAACAACGACATTTTTTGTTACATGCTTAATTTTTTTGTTTAATTAAAAACAACAATGATGCTACATGTACAAGTATTTTTGGCAACTAAGTCCAACCAAGTTGGTCCATTACCAATAAAAGAACTCTCAATAACACGCGTCTACATGCGCTCCACTAGGTAGTGTTTGGTTGATGTCCATATCTCAATGAGACATGGACACTGTGACATATGTCTGCTGTTTGGTTTGGTGAGACATAGATTTTCGAAGGACACGGGAGGACACGGATGGACACGAAAACACTAAATTTATGTACCTCCAATTTGGTGAGACACTGAGACACAACTTATCAGACACTAATTTTTTACTCTTATACCTTTATTCAATTTTTAAAATTTTTCCTCTTATCTTTCCAAATCTTTCTTTTTTCTCTTCCTTTTTTAGATTCTACAACCAAATTTATCCTTCTGTTTTCTTCAAAAAAAATATATTGTACATTTAATTTTTTTACTTATTTAAATTTTGATTAATTTTTGATAAATTCTAAGCTTTAGTTTCCTATTTTTTTCAAGAAAATTATATATTTAATATTTAAATGATAATTTAAAATGATATTAAAAGAAATAAATATATTAGAAGAAACAAAAAATTAATGGTGATGACATGTAGTGTTAAGGGTAATGAGTGTACAGTGATTGTGGTAAAACTTGTAGTTGAATAAAGGGTAATTCAGTCTTTTTTAAATATGTGTGTCTTGTTCCTTATTTTTTCCAAACACAATACATAGACACAAATATTTTATATCCAGGTCTTTAATGTATGTGTCTTTGTGTCTATGTCTTATCACATACTTCAACTAAATGGAGCCCTAGCGCACAATTAGAGCGTGTGTTGCATTTTCTGCACTTTCTGCAGCACATAATTTTTTGTTTAAAAGCACATAAATTTTGAAGCATAGCACACAAATTTTTGCACATAGCACACAAATTTTAATCTTATCTATGTTGGTCAACTTGTTGAACATGGTTTCGATGTCAATTTTTCTATTTTTGATTGATGTGTGCAGGATCGTCAGATGAGATAGATCATCAGGACTAGACATAAGGTCAGAAGGTTAATTGTTTGAGCTCGATAATCTTCATATTCCCGTGTCAAATCTCTGTGATATTTCTTCTCCATCTACCATTCATTTGTGGCGTCACTGTCTTGCCCACGGCTCCTTAGAAAAATTGCATCCTCTTGTGTTTAAGGGTATTTTGGATCATATTAACAATGAGTCTTTTGATTGCATTTTTTGTCAAACTGCTAAACAATCTGCTTTATCTTTTCACAGTAATTCATCTCATTCTTGTTGTCCTTTTGATTTTATCCACTCTGATGTTTGAGGTCCCACTCCCACTGCTTCTATGGGAGGGGCTCGACACTTTATTGTTTTCATTGATGATTATTCACACTTTACTTGGGTTACTTGATGTCTAATCGCCATGGGCTACCTTAGATTTATATTAACTTTGTCACTATGATTAAAACTTAATTTTTCAAGGTCATTAAATTTTTTCGATGCGATAATGCTATAGAATACATGACTCCAAAATTTTAACTTTTCTTGCTAAACAGGGTACTTTATCTAAGTTTTCTTGTCCTGGTACGTCTCAACAAAATGGACGGACTAAACGTAAACACCGTCACATTGTTGACTTTATTTGTATAATGCTTATTTCTTCTTCGTGTCCCGAGCGTACTTGGGGTGAGGTTATTCTTACTGTTGTCTATGTTATTAATAGACTCTCTTCTTCTGTCCTTGGTAACATTACTCCATTTGAGCGTCTTTATCATACTTCTTTAGATTACAGTTCTCTTCGAGTTTTTAGTTGTGTCTGTTTTGTTCTTCTTTAGCCTCATGAACATAATAAATTTGAACATTAGACTCACATGTATTGTTTCCTTGGTTACGATATTGAACACAAGGATTATCGTTGTTGGGATCCTCTTTCTAGACATATTTGTATATCTCGTCATGTTGTATTCTGGGAATATCACATGTTTTCTAAGTTCTCCTCATTTGACTCCATTCCTTTTACTCAGTCACCGATTTTTACTAACCCCAATGTTAATCTTTTTTCTAGTGATGATTCTCTAGGTTCTATCTCCAGTCAACCTCGAGCCTTTTACTCTTCTGTCTTCTTCATCTCCCGATGATTACAGACTGGACGATGATTCTGCTCCTGCTGTCATGCCTCCTCCCTCCCATCATTCCTCTAAGGTAAGAAATTCACCTCCTCATCTTTTTTATTATCATTATTTTTCTACTATTATTCGTCACCATGAACCTCAGTCATTCCAAGAAGCCTTCACAAATTCAAATTGGTAGCAAGCAATGCAAAAAGAAATCCAGGCTCTTGAAAAAGCACATACTTGGGATTTGGTTGATCCTTCTTCTGATAACGAAATTGTGTTAGTAGATAGGTATACAAGATCAAGACTCGCTCTGATGGTTCTATTGACCATTATAAAGCACGATTCGTCACTTAAGAATAACGCAAGAATATGGTATTGATTATGAAGAGACCTTTGATCCTGTTGCTCGTCTCTCATCTATTCGCACTTTCCTTGCCATTGCTACGGTAAGGAAATGGTCTCTCAGTTTGATGGATGTGAAGAATGCATTTCTTAATGAGAATTTGAAAAAGAAGGTCTATATGAAACCACCTCCGGGATATCCTTGTCCTTCTAGCAAAGTCTGTCTCATTCGTAAGGCATTTTATAGTCTTAAGCAAGCTCCTCGCGAATGGTTTGACAAGTTCAACGCCACCATATGCAATCTCGGTTTCACTTGCATCCCTCATGGGAATGCTCTTTTTATCCGTAAAAGTGAACGTAGGGTTGTTATTCTACTTTTGTATGTTGATGACATGATCATTACTGGAGATGATGTTGATGATATCTCTAATCTTAAAGTATCCCTTCACCACATTTTTGAGATAAAAGATCTTGGTTCTCTTAGTTATTTCCTTGGCCTTGAAGTCATATCCTTGGATGATGGCATCTATCTCTCTCAAGCTAAGTATGTTTCTGATCTTCTTACTCGAGACGGAATTATAAATAGTCACAGTGAGTCTACTCCTCTTGAGCCTAATGTTCGGTTTACTCCTATGGATGACACTGTTTTGGATAACCCTACTCTTTATCGACAGTTAGTTGCAGATCTTGTCTACTTGACTGTTACACGATCAGACATCGCCTATCCAATTTATGTTCTTAGCCACTTCTTGTCAGCTCTACGTACTACTCACTATACTGTAGTTCTTCGCATTCTTTGCTACATCAAAGGCACTCTATTTCATGGTCTTCATTTTTCTGTCCATTCATCCTTAACTCTTCAGGCATACTCAGATGCTGATTGGGCTGGTGATCCCACTGATCGTTGTTCTACTACTGATTATTGTTTGTTTTTTGGTGACTCTCATTTTCTAGCGAGTCAAGAAACAAACGTTCACTGCTCGATCAAGCACCAAAGCTAAATATCATGCTCTCGCTGACACCACTGTTGAGGTTATTTTGATTCGTTGGCTTTTCGAAGACTTGATTGACCCTCAGCCATCCCCAACTACTGTTTATTGTGACAACCGCGGTACTATTCAGATTGCTAATAATGTGTTTTTCATGAATGCACCAAATACATTGAAATTGATTGTCATTTTGTCTGGCAATATTTTCTTATTGATGTTGTTCATCTTGTAACTGTTGAAATTTTGGATCAAACTGCTGATATCTTCACGAAAGCTCATTATCTTACTCATTTTTAAATTCTAATATCCAAATTCAAGATGATAAAAAATGTTAAATTATAATTAAAATCAATTAAATAAATTAACATTATTTAACATATTTATATATTTATGATAGACTATTATACTTTTATTATTTTATTTCTTCTAATATTTATATATACATTTATACATTGTATCAACTCACTCAATAATACACTATACTTTTTTTGGGTTGAATCTCTTGTTTCTAACCATTATAAATCTCATTAGTCAAAACCATAAGAACAGCGGTACATGTAATTTGTAAACCGCTTCCAAAAATATAATCTAATTAAATAATAGTATAAAATATTAAAATGAAACTCATTTATACCATGAGACTATTAATAATTAGGAAAATGCTACTTGTACAATAAAATTCATCCTTTAATCAGTTTTTATTATTATTTAATTATTTTTTAATTAAAATATATTCCTATTTTGTAGGATACACATTTATAATTAAAATTAATTTAAATTTTAAGAACTAAAATTTTTCTAACTTCCTATCCACTTCATAGTTAGTTATTATTTCCTTTTTTTACGTTTATTCTCTTTGTAATATGGTTTTCTTTTTTCTTCTATTCTGCTACAATATTCCAATTTGTATCTGGAGAAAAAAAAGAATTCAAAGTCAGTGCATTTAGAAAAAAATTAATCCCTTACTTATTGTACCTTTGATAAAATGCAGGATTTGTTTTACGACTTTCTAGTGATGAATGGTCGAATATAATTATATACACAAACTAAAATATTTTCAATTATAGTTTTTTTAATTGTAACACATCTAAAATTTTAAGTTATACAAAAAATATTTTTAAAACACATCCAAAATTATAAATCTAAAATTTAAATTTAAATATTAAAAAATAATTGTAACACATCTAAAATTATGAAGTTATACAGAAAATATTTTTAAAACACATCCAAAATCATAAATCTAAAATTTAAATTTAAACATTAAAAAATAATTGTAACACATCTAAAATTATGAAGTTATACAAAAAATATTTTTAAAACACTTTCAAAATAAAAAAATTACACATGCAAAAATAATTTAACATTACAATATATATATATAAAAATCTCTTCAAGCCATTTTATTCGATTTTTTATTTAAAAAAATAAAAAACTTAGGGCTTATTTAGGTGAGCTTTTAAGAAAAGATCTTTTTCGAGTTATCCTTTTTAAAAGATCTTATAGAGAAGTAAAAGTAATTTTATGTTTGGATATCTCATGTAAAAAGGTCTTTTTATCTATCAATTATGTTTGGGTATAATAATTAAAAGTACTTTTTTGTTTATTTATTACATGAAAAAATCTTTGTTTTAAGGAAAAAAGATCTTTTAAAAAAAGATGAAAAAGATCTTTTCTTGATTTTACTAGTGCTTTTATTTTTACTACTATAAATTTGCCAAGCACGTTAAAAAATAAAAAAAGATCTTTTTTCAATAAAAAAAATTTTTTTAACAAAATAATGGCGCCCAAACATGCACTTATACAGAACAAAAAAAAGTAATGGTGTCAGCGACTCATCCAAATCTTAGGAAAGTTTTCGGCATGGCGACGTTGATGCAGACGAACGGCGACGACGAAGATGAGTGTTAACGAAGGGGAATGTGGTGTTGTAAATGAGCACCGAGAAGAGGAAGGCAGCGTCGAGAACGAGCGCGGAAGAGGAAGGTGGCGTGGATGAACGACGGTGGAGGATGACTTCTCGATGTGCGTCTCTGAGGTTTTCCATGTGCGCCTCTGGATTTTGATGTGGGGCAAACGTGGCTTCTCTACTTTTTTGAGTGTTTTGTATGTATTTAGTTAATAATTAGATGGTTTAAGATTTATTTTATAATTTTAAAATTAAAATTTTAAATTTTGAATAATTTTATTTGTAGATATGTATTTAAATTATAATATATTAATAATTAAATATATTAAATCTGAAACAGAAATTTAAAATTTAAATTTTAAATTTCAGTTTTATTTAATTTGTATTTTGAATGTGTATTTAATTATAAAAATTAAAAAAATAATAAATCTATTCATAATTTTTAGATGTATTTATTTTGATTTTTTTTTAAATTATTGTAATAAAAAATTGAATATTGTACTATTTCTAAAAGATACCTAGTTGAATTGTAATAATTATTTTAAAGTTTATCTGGTGGTGCTGACATGGCGGTTTATTAGCCGTTGATGAGAATTGAAGGAAACAGCTACTATCACATTCACACCAATTTACAATGCTTCAGTTGAGTGAGTCTTCTTCAACCTCCAAACTCACACAAAACTAACCAAGCTAAGTTGCAAAACACAGCTCAGGTGCTAATTTCATTCCCTCCTATGCTTTTTCTCTTTCTACCTTTACTTCTCTTTACTCAATTCCTCCTACTTCGTTTTTTTTGGTGAAAAAAACAAATAAAGGTTCAATTTTGATAGTATTTGTTGGATGTTTCATCTAATTTTATTCCAATTGCGAGGACCCATTTGCGTCAAAAGAAATTCTGGGGGAGATTCTAAGCTTCTTAATGTTATTCTCTTAGCTCAAAGTTACGATTTTTTTTTTTGTATAACAGGGCAAAAGTTTTTATTTTTTTTGTACTTTGAAGTATTTGATTGGATGCTTCGCTATATTTTCAATTATTTTGGGAATTTGGGGTCTCTCGTCATCTTTTTTTTTCTTGCTTTTTTGCAGCTTATATAATTCCCAGCCATGTCTTGGTGCACCATTGAGTCGGATCCTGGTATGCTCACACATGCTTCCTTTTTTCTGTTTTTAAGATTTTGTTTTATTTTTTCCCTGTTTTTGATTATTTTGAATGAATTTGTGACATGTCTTATTTAACATTGTGATGATACTAAAAAGGTTTTCCAAAATCATGCAACTATTGCTCTTGAGTTGATAAATTTATCATTGATAGCTACTAGTACTGAGTAGTATATTAGTTGATTGAGATTGTCTAAAAAGATTCTTATTATAACATAATGTACGTGTAATTGTGTATCATTTATCTGCGAAACAGAGTTTGATGTGTGAAGAACCTGAACCTATTAATTGAATTTGAATGGTGAACAATGAAGGGTAGGAGATTATATTCATAGTTTTGCTGAATTTTAAATTCAATCATCATGATTGAATTTGAACTTATAATGCCTTAAGTTATTAGTAGGGATCAGCAGAAGCTCATTTAGCTTTATAACTTAGCTATCTAAATATATCTTAGAGATGATTAAAAAGGTATCTAGGATTGAAGTCTTACCAAGTATCTTATTTGTGTAATTATAGTGTAATTATAGTCTTAGAGATGTTTGGAACTTTTCTTACAGTTTTCTGCTTCTTTTTTTCTCCCAGGTGTATTTACAGAACTTATACATCAAATGCAAGTTAAAGGGGTACAGGTATTCTTATTTGGATATATGTACTTTTCGCTTATAGTTATGCTAGTAAGGCAATAACATATTACTTTATATCATAGTTTTAGCTTGCAGTATCCTGAAAAGGTATCATCATGAAAAACTCTTACAAATGCTTCATTTAAGTTAGAAGTTGGTAATGCTAAGTCCTAACATATTTTGTGAAGATATTCACAAGAATCTTGTGAAAGCTTTACAAGCCCGAACGTAAGTCCCAGTTTCATCGGTTGTTCCTATTTCTTTCTATTCCAAAACACTACTCACAATCAAAGTATCAAAGTAAACACCATGTGCTATATATTGACTGAATTTTCTAAGTTTTATGAGTATGCAAATGCAATTTAAGGGTTGCTACTGGTATATGCTGGATGCTGCGTCCTGTGGGGAATTTATTATGTTGCGTTGTCCTTTTTCAAACTCTGCACTCTATCCTGATGTGTAGATATTGTTGACAGGTTGAGGAGCTGTATTCGTTGGACCTCGAAGCTCTCGATGGCTTAAGGTTGGTGTACTGTCGCAGTCTCAGCTACTCTTGAACTTATGACGACATTTACACCTTATCATATAATTAATTTGCGAACATTCGCCATCCGGCCCACTTTCTCTTTCCCCCTATCTTCGGTTGGGCACATTTCACCCTTGATTACAGGCCAGTATATGGGTTGATTTTTCTTTTCAAATGGCGTCTCGGAGAAAAGGATGATCGTGTTGTGATAAAAGATCCAATCCCTAATTTGTTTTTTGCTAGCCAGGTGAGTTTCCTTCCTATTTTTACATTATAGATTGAAGGTTGCAGTAAGTTTTCATGTAAAATTTTGTGAAAGAGTCACTCATTTTACAAAGACTAGAAGCTTATTTAATCCTAGATTTAATTAATTATGTTACTTTACTAATTTTAGTGGTCCATTTGTAGGTAATAAACAATGCTTGTGCAACCCAAGCACTCTTGTCTATTCTTATGAATTCTCCGGATATCGACATTGGTCCAGAGTTGACGAAATTGAGACAGTTCACCAAGGACTTTCCTCCTGAACTCAAAGGTTTGGCTATCAATAATAGCGAAGCGATTCGCATGGCACATAACAGCTTTGCAAAGCCTGAAGAGCCAAAGGTTGCTGGCAAAGATGACAGTGTTTATCATTTCATAAGCTATTTACCTGTTGACGGAGTGCTATACGAGCTCGATGGATTAAAGGAAGGTCCTATTAGCCTTGGACAGTGCTCCGGCACACAAAGTGATATGGAATGGCTGAAGATGGTGCAACCTGTGATCCAAGAACGCATCGAGAGGTATTCCCGGAGTGAGATAAGATTTAATGTCATGGCAGTTGTCAAGAACAGGAAAGAGATTTACACTGCTGAGCTCAAGGAGCTTCAGAAGAGGCGAGAGCATATTTTGCAGCAGCTGGCCGTATCAACGTCAGAGAGACTAGTGGACAATAGCAGCTACGAGGCGCTGAATAATTCTTTGTCAGAAGTGAATGCTAGCATCCAAGCTGCTACCGAGAAGATCTTGATGGAGGAAGAGAAGGCGAAGAAATGGAAAACGGAAAATATTCGTCGGAAACACAATTACATCCCATTTTTATTTAACTTCATTAAGATTCTTGCTGAGAAGCAGCAGTTGATGCCTCTCATTGAGGAGGCCAAGCACAAAACAAGTAGCCCTCAGTAATTTAGTCACAGATTGTCACAGCATTATGATTTCTGTTTCTACCTTGAACAAAATAATTTGATATCTTACCTTTTTTAAGTTACACAAATAACCGCACAAGATGCATTACTTCAATCAATAACTAGAACTTTTTAAATTAATTATTCTGTTTGATTTACACATGCCTCTGAAATGGTCAATCAAAACATGGAATCTTTTCAAGGTTTGTGTTACAATTCATGGGAAAATTGATTGGCTACCGTAATAATAATACTACTAAGTAAATTACAAATTGCAACATGGACATAAATAAATTACAAATAACAATTCAACGTTGAACAATTCTCTCTTTCAGACGCCTTTTTTTTGGTGGGTTAATGAATAAACTCCAATATTGCATAGTAGGCAATTAGAACTGGAAGGGAAACAATCATCCCAAAGATCACCCTGTTAACCATGAAGTAAAAAATATTAGCTCAAAATTCAGATCATAACTATCAGGAACAACCGAACAATACATCAATAATAGTATAAGCACTAAGTTATTTTTTTCTCTACTCTACTAAAATTTAAGGCTATTAATACGTTATGTAATTTGATACATGTATAGAACCGCTTTACACTATTTTAATTCAAGAGTGATTAGAGTCTTATTTTATCATTTTATTAATTTTCTCAGTTTAGAAGAATTTGATCCGTTATAATATGATTGTAGATTATTAAGAAGAAAAGGACTTACGCAGTGCTGAGAATCTCAGGGTGCAATCCATACTCTTTGGCAAAAATGAAGGAAGTTATGGACTGTGGTACTGCTGCCTGCATGCCACACAATTCATCCACTCAATGATCACGATTAAGATGTATATTAGATTACTATTACTAGAAACTTTTATTTTTTTTTTCAATTAATAATCTTAGAATATATGTTAACTTAAACATTTATTTTGTGTGTGCCACTTCGACAGAAAAGAAAGGAGGTTGAGTCATGTGTGAATGCCCTTTCGGTATTTAGTGTGTGTACACTTGTTCCACCTCTCTCTCTCTCTCTCTCTCTCTCTCTCTCTCTCTCTCTCTCTCTCTCTCTCTCTCTCTCTCTCTCTCTCTCTCTCACACACACACATCAAATTTGCTTCTTTGAACTGATTTATAATATAAGAATATTAATATTAATAAATTATATTAATCACTATACTATATCACTCATACTTCGTAGTGTGTTTTGGTGGACATAGTCACATATCAATATCATGGTTCATGCCACTTAATCATATACAAATTAAAGTTGTGGCGACATCAAAGTAATTAATGACTCAATTACTATAATTAATTAAATTATATATGCTAGCTTTAGTAAAACATGTAATATATTGTGCATACAATATTCAATTAGAATATCAAATATGTATATATGACTCATGCCTTGCTATATATATAATGCAATGTCATTCTAACTTATAACCCACCATCTAAAAATTTCAGATTAAATAACATTTTGTTATTAATCTAAACAAAATTATACAGTTTCTTATATCATATATTTCATCGATCAAACAGTTGATGAATCACATGTAATATTTCAAGGCAATTTTTTTTTGTTCAAAGTTATAAACGGTCATTGATAGAAAAAGAAAATACAACTTTCAAGGCATTGTTTGACCTAATAATAACATAAGGGTAAATTATTCCATCGGTCCTATAATGGTACTAAATTTATATTTAAGTTCTTATAATTTAAAAGTTTACGATTGAATTTTATACTATTTAAAATTTTATAATTAGGTGTCGTACCAAAAAGTTAGAATTAATAAAATATTTTTTTAAAAAAAATAAAAATGCCCATACTTTAAGGAGAAATTTCTAAATTTAAAAATTCTTTTATTTGTAAATATTATGTTAATTCTAACTCTTTTAGTATGATAAAAATCTAATTACAAAATTTAAAATAGTATAAAAATTCAATTGAAAATTTTTAAAAATTATAAGAACTTAATTATAAATTTATTGAAGGATTGATAAAATAATTTAACCTAATAATAATAATGAAATGATTATGCCAGTAAAAATAGTTTTATATAAAAATAATAAATAAAAATCATTAGATAATTTAATACATTTAATTAAATTATTTAATATAATACATACATGCCAATAATATCTAAATTATACCATTACATGAAAACATCTTTATAGGAATAATTGTCTAAGTATAAATGTTTGAGAATAAAACAAAAAGAAAAATGAAAAAGTTGTATGTACTATATATGCACCTGAATGATAGCGACTTTTAAAACATCACCACGCAATCCAACAGCAATGCAACTTATAGCCATGGCTGCTGGTCCAGCTATGAACTTTAAAACCAAACCAAACACAGTCATACTTGTTCCACAAGCTATCACCTTCTCTTGTAGTGCCATAAAAATACCTGAAATTGACTCATCATATTCCAACCTTAATTAAAGTGAAGTTATTATTTAATTAGTGATAATTAATTAAAACAAATATTAATTAATTAATTAATTAATAATTAATTAATTAATTAAGCATGTGATGTATGACACTCACCCATACTAAACATGGCAGTGCCGGTACCAGTCTTTGACATGATAGATATAGAACCTTCTACTATGCTTGGCATCTCCAAATTCCACCTATATTTATATATATACTCATGTAGTTACACCCAACTACTATACATTGCTATTATATATATTCCAACATCATATTTTAGCATCAATTATAATACACATGTAGTAACATATTCTATCTTCTTCAAAAATACTTGCTCAACATAAATAAGAATATTATTATTTAACCTAATTATTTAATTCATTATCTCAATTTTTTTTGCAAATTATTATACCATGTAGTTACAAATCATTCACATGTTAAAGAAAATTACCTTACAATATATGAAAAATAAATTATTAAAAGAATGTATAGTAATTTTAGTAAACCTTTCTTTATTTCTTTTAACCAAAACTTAACATTAACTAAGAAAAATTCTTTCCTCTTACTTTTCGTCAAAATGAAAAATCTTGATATTGAACAAATGTACAAAAACAACAAAAGAAAACTTCTAATATAAATTTTCAACTACTCATGCATGCATATATGGTTAATCAAAACATACATATAGTCAATGTTAATACATGTAGAAATGTTAATAGCAGGTGCCTATTATGATAGTATTGTTATGGTAGTAAGGTAGTTATATATAACTTTGCCAACACTTAAAATTTTATTATAATTACTAAATAATAAAAAAATTGTAAACTTAATTTTGACCACACTTAAATTATATAATCATCATAAACCACCATAATAATAAACTTCATGTAATAAATAATTATTGTCAATGAAGGACATAGAGTATACCTATTAGAGATGAAAGCCCAAGAAATCCCAATGACACACCCATAGGAATTTGGATTCATTGCAAGTTTTATCCACACAAGCTTCATCAACTTCCTAAAAGGAGGCCTAGTACCAACATCATCACCAATCTCTAAGGTTGTTGTTGATGTTGCCTCCAAATCTTTCCCTCCATTAACATCATCAAAACCATTATTATTATTAGTTGCCCTGGACTTCAAGGCACCATCATCAACAATAATATTCGCGGTAGCACCTTCTATTCCGGCTCGCCGGAACTCCAAGACGAAAAGGAGAAGCGAAAGCCATATAACTTGAACAACGGAGGATTGAACCACAAGGTCCACGCCGGTTGGTCCATACATCGCTTTTAACATTGGTACCCCAACAACTAGGGCATTTGTTAGGGTACACAATGAGAAGCTTGTTATGGACCAACCATAACTTCCTTTGCTACTAAACTTAGCCCAAAATACAAGAACCAAGACTATGATGAACTTTGAAATTGTGTCAGCTCCTATGAACAAGAAATTCATCTTGAAAGGATCTATGTGTGCTGTGAACTCAAATGTGAAGAGTGGCATGGTGAAGTAACAAACCAACCTGTTTATTGCATCACACTGTTCCCTAGGGATTATTCTCCACCATTTCACTGAACCATAACCTAACATTAGAGCTACATAGAGTGGAACCATGGCCACTACTACCTTATACACATCTTCCCACCCTATCATTTTTTTTCTCTTCTAATTTACCTAGCTAGCTCTCTTTAATTATGATCTTATAATAAACACTACTAAACCTTAGACTCAACAAATGTTCTAAACAAAAATGAATGATATGAATATATAATTAGATACACCACTTACTAATTGACTGATTATTTTTGCTATAGCTAGCTGTAAACAATATGAATGATACAAACCAAACAGTGAGCAATGTCATGTATTTATATATGCATGCACTCACATTAATTAGAGGACAAAAGGTACCGAATATATAAAAGAAAAAGTCTTAGCACCAATATTTTTATTAAAATTTAACCAATACATAACAATAAAAAAAAAATAAGTAATCTTATATTATTAGATATAATTTTATATCATTAAAAATATTAACAATAATTAATTAATGACTATAAATTATAAAATCTACTAATCTTTTAACATTTTTCTATATAAAATAATTAGTTATTTTATATTATATTATATATATATATATATATTAACTATATTAGATGTATATAAAAATTAATTATTAATTAAATTAATCATTTATACATAAATATATATTAAAAATAAATTAAATATTATATATATTTATATATAAATACATGATAACTAATTTAATAATTTATTTTTAAGAGGCACGCTTAATATTTTTTATATATGCCAGTGATGATGAGATCAATTCAGCATATTCTAGCTAGGTTGAAGTAGTAAAACAGCATAAAAAAATAACCTATAAAAGTGTTCTCTGTTGGTTAAGAAAAATAAACAAATAAAGAATGTTATTTGTATAAATAATGTATACACTTAAAATTAAGACTAATTAAATATGATAAACCATCTAATTGTCAATAATAAAAACGTAGAATAACTGAATAGTTTGATGAATTTATTAAACAGAATATAACATTTTAGGAATATATTAGACAAATATTCTCTAGGTAAAATAACCATTCATAGACTATTTTATTGTAATAGATACGGCCAAGGGAAAGTTAACAATTAATTTTATTGTGTGTTAATAACAATATAAATAATAAGTTCATAACTTCAATAAGATAGGACATGTGTTGGTGGATTTTTCAGAATTGGATTCCATGCATATAGATACATAGATTCTTGAAGGATGACATGAGTAGTGTTTATGTGCATACAAAATGGGTGGTTGCTATCACCACTGTGTTGTGTTTGTGGTCAGCAATTTTTTGATGTACAGAATAAGGAATTAAGTAGTGCACTTAGCTAGCTAGCTATAGTTATATTATTATATTCCAAACCCACCATTGCAAATAGTTTATGTGATTTCAATTCCTACTAATTATTATTGCTCATTTTATTATTCCTTAGCACAATTACACAAAGTGGGTATTTGAAAATAGCTACAATAATGTAAGCATCACAAATTCCTGCTTGTGATTTGGGAATAATAGTATAATGCTCTAAGTATATATTATTATATTTATTTGTCTTTCTATGTTAGATGGTGACAATACCATGAAATGAAAATGTGGAATTTGGTCAGAGGATCATGAAAGTTTAAAGTTAAACTTAATATTGCTTTGTTATGCTTTAGCACCAATCAATCACTCGTTCTCATTATTCCGTCATAGAACACTTTTGATTTTGAAAAATA